>NC_053022.1:261994083-262238531 GCF_003073215.2 Triticum urartu
ATTTCTTTTAGAGATGTCCTTGGGTAGGGCAGTTGGGACAGGTCCATGACCCTACCCTAGGTAGATAGCTTCATCAGTAGGGCCTGACCCGCCCGATTGAGGGGGCTGTCTGCCCTTGCGCCGCTGATTACCACCCTGGGCATTAGTATTAGCAACAAACTCATCAGCCTTATGTTTATTACCTCCCTGATTCGCCGGGTTATGCTGGTGACTCTTGCCGTTGCCGTTCTTCTTTCCCTTTGTTGCCTTTTCTTCGTCAGACACCGGGTCCTTGGTGGTATCAGAATCAGCGTACTTGACAAGAGCCACCATCAACGTTCCCATGTCATTACAGTCACGTTTAAGCCGCCACAGCTTCTGCTTCAGAGGTTCAAAATGGCATTTTTTCTCCAACATCAAAACTGCTGAACCGGCATCCATCTTATCAGATGAATGTATTATCTCCTTGACCCGGCGCACCCAATGGGTTGTAGATTCACCATCCTCTTGCTTGCAATTGGTCAGATCCACAATCGACATTGGCTGCTTACACGTGTCTTTAAAGTTCTGGATGAACCGTGCTTTCAACTCTGCCCATGAGCCGATAGAATTGGGTGGCAATCCCTTCAACCAAGTCCGAGTTGTTCCATCTAACACCATTGTAAAATACTTGGCCATTGCAGCGTCGCTCACCTCCAATAGCTCCATAGCCATCTCATAACTCTCAATCCAAGCCCTCGGCTGTAGGTCGGCCGTGTAGTAAGGCACCTTACGAGGCCCCTTGAAATCCTTTGGCAACCGCTCATTGCGTATGGCTGGTACCAAGCAAGGCACGCCTCCGGTTCTCGTGGCCACTCCTGCCTCAACCGAGGTTGCTGGATAAGGCAGAAAGGTTTGGTGAGCCGCCTATTGGGTAACGTAGTAGAATTTTAAAATTTTCTGCGCATCACCAAGACCAATCTATGGAGTCATCTAGCAACGAGGGAGAGAGGAGTGCATCTACATACCCTTGTAGATCGCGCACGGAAGCGTTCAAGAGAACGGGGTTGATGGAGTCGTACTCGACGTGATCCAAATCACCGATGACCAAGTGCCGAACAGACGGCACCTCCGCGTTCAAACACATATGGTCGGGAAGACGTCTCCTCCAACTTGATCTAGCAAGTGGGAAGGAGAGGTTGATGAAGATCCAGCAGCACGACGGCGTGGTGGTGGAAGCAACGGTGATCTCGGCAGGGCTTCGCCAAGCGCAGGGAGACGGAGGAGTGTCACGGGAGGGAGAGGGAGAGGCCAGGGGCTTGGATGCGGCTGCCCTCCCTCCCCCCACTATATATAGGGTGCCTAGGGGGGCGCCGGCCCTAGGAGATCCAATCTCCTAGGGGGGGCGGCGGCCAAGGGGGTGACTTGCCCCCCAAGGCAAGGGTGGCGCCCCCCACCCCTAGGGTTTCCAACCCTAGGCGCAGGGGGAGGCCCAAGGGGGGCGCACCATCCCACTAGGGGCTGGTTCCCCTCGCACTTCAGCCCATGGGGCCCTCCGGGATAGGTGGCCCCACCCGGTGGACCCCCGGGACCCTTCCGGTGGTCCCGGTACAATACCGATTACCCCTGAAACTTTCCCGATGGCCGAAACTTGACTTCCTATATATAAATCTTCACCTCCGGACCATTCCGGAACTCCTCGTGACGTCCGGGATCTCATCCGGGACTCCTAACAACTTTCGGGTTACCGTATGCTAATATCTCTACAACCCTAGCGTCACCGAACCTTAAGTGTGTAGACCCTACGGGTTCGGGAGACATGCAGACATGACCGAGACGCCTCTCCGGTCAATAACCAACAGCGGGATCTAGATACCCATGTTGGCTCCCACATGCTCCACGATGATCTCATCGGATGAACCACGATGTCGAGGGTTCAATCAATCCGTATACAATTCCCTTTGTCAATCGGTACGTTACTTGCCCGAGACTCGATCGTCAGTATCCCAATACTTAGTTCAATCTCGTTACCGGCAAGTCACTTTACTCATGCCGTAATGCATGATCCCGTGATCAACCACTTGGTCACATTGAGCTCATTATGATGATGCATTACCGAGTGGGCCCAGAGATACCTCTCCGTCATACGGAGTGACAAATCCCAGTCTCGATTCGTGCCAACCCAACAGACACTTTCGGAGATACCTGTAATGTACCTTTATAGTCACCCAGTTACATTGTGACATTTGGCACACCCAAGGCACTCCTACGGTATCCGGGAGTTGCACAATCTCATGGTATAAGGAAATGATACTTGACATTCAGAAAAGCTACAACAAACGAACTACACGATCTTTGAGCTAAGCTTAGGATTGGGTCTTGTCCATCACATCATTCTCCTAATGATGTGATACCGTTATCAATGACATCCAATGTCCATAGTCAGGAAACCATGACTATCCTTTGATCAACGAGCTAGTCAACTAGAGGCTCACTAGGGACGTGTTGTGGTCTATGTATTCACACATGTATTACGATTTCTGGATAATACAATTATAGCATGAACAATAGACAATTATCATGAACAAAGAAATATAATAATAACCATTTTATTATTGCCTCTAGGGCATATTTCCAACAGTCTCCCACTTGCACTAGAGTCAATAGTCTAATTACATTGTGATGAATCGAACACCCATGCAGTTCTGGTGTTGATCATGTTTTGCTCTAGGGAGAGGTTTAGTCAACGGATCTGCCACATTCAGGTCCGTATGTACTTTACAAATCTCTATGTCTCCATTTTGAACACTTTCATGAATGGAGTTGAAGCGACGCTTGATGTGCCTGGTCTTCTTGTGAAACCTGGGCTCCTTGGCAAGGGCAATAGCTCCAGTGTTGTCACAGAAGAGAGTCATCGGGCCCGACGCATTGGGTATGACTCCTAGGTCGGTAATGAACTCCTTCACCTAGACTGCTTCTTGTGCTGCCTCCGAGGCTGCCATGTACTCCGCTTCACATGTAGATCCCGCCACAACGCTTTGCTTGCAACTGCACCAGCTTACTGCCCCACCATTCAAAATATACACGTATCCGGTTTGTGACTTAGAGTCATCCAGATCTGTGTCGAAGCTAGCATCGACGTAACCCTTTACGATGAGCTCTTCGTCACCTCCATACACGAGAAACATGTCCTTAGTCCTTTTCAAGTACTTCAGAATATTCTTGACCGCTGTCCAGTGTTCCATGCCGGGATTACTTTGGTACCTTCCTACCAAACTTACGGCAAGGTTTACATCAGGTCTGGTACACAGCATAGCATACATGATAGACCCTATGGCCGAGGCATAGGGGACGACACTCATCTTTTCTCTATCTTCTGCCGTGGTCGGGCATTGAGCCGTGCTCAATCTCGTACCTTGCAATACAGGCAAGAACCCCTTCTTTGACTTATCCATTTTGAACTTCTTCAATATTTTGTCAAGGTACGTACTCTGTGAAAGACCAATGAGGCGTCTCGATCTATCTCTATAGATCTTGATGCCTGATATATAAGCAGCTTCTCCAAGGTCCTTCATTGAAAAACACTTGTTCAAGTAGGCCTTTATGCTTTCCAAGAATTCTATATCATTTCCCATCAACAGTATGTCATCCACATACAATATGAGAAATGCTACAGAGCTCCCACTCACTTTCTTGTGAATGCAGGCTTCTCCATAAGTCTGCGTAAACCCAAATGCTTTGATCATCTCATCAAAACGAATGTTCCAACTCCGAGATGCTTGCACCAGCCCATAAATCAAGCGTTGGAGCTTGCACACCTTGTCAGCATTCTTAGGATCGACAAAACCTTCCGGCTGCATCATATACAATTCTTCCTTAAGGAAACCATTAAGGAATGCCGTTTTGACGTCCATTTGCCATATCTCATAATAATAGAATGTGGCAATTGCTAACATGATTCGGACAGACTTCAGCTTCGCTACTGGTGAGAAAGTCTCATCGTAGTCAACCCCTTGAACTTGTCGATAACCCTTAGCGACAAGCTGAGCTTTATAGATGGTCACATTACCATCCGCGTCTGTCTTCTTCTTAAAGATCCATTTATTTTGTATGGCTCGCCGATCATCGGGCAAGTCAGTCAAAGTCCATACTTCGTTTTCATACATGGATCCTATCTCGGATTTCATGGCTTCCAGCCATTTGTCGGAATCCGGGCCCGCCATTGCTTCTTCATAGTTCGAAGGTTCACCATTGTCTAACAACATGATTTCCAAGACAGGGTTGCCGTACCACTCTGGTGCGGAACGTGTCCTCGTGGACCTACGAAGTTCAGTAGCAACTTGATCTGAAGTTTCATGATCATCATCATTAACTTCCTCTCTAGTCGGTGCAGGCACCTCAGGAACATTTTCTTGAGCTGTGCCACTTACCGGTTCAAGAGGTAATACTTGATCAAGTTCTACTTTCCTCCCACTTATTTCTTTCGAGAGAAACTCTTTCTCTAGAAAGGACCCATTCTTGGCAACAAAGATCTTGCCTTCGGATCTAAGGTAGAAGGTATACCCAATAGTTTCTTTAGGGTATCCTATGAAGACGCATTTTTCCGACTTGGGTTCGAGCTTTTCAGGTTGAAGTTTCTTGACATAATCATCGCATCCCCAAACTTTTAGAAACGACAGCTTAGGTTTCTTCCCAAACCATAATTCATACGGTGTCGTCTCAACGGATTTCGACGGAGCCCTATTTAAAGTGAATGCGGCAGTCTCTAAAGCATAGCCCCAAAATGACAGCGGTAAATCGGTAAGAGACATCATAGATCGCACCATATCCAATAGAGTGCGATTACGACGTTCGGACACACCATTATGCTGAGGTGTTCCAGGCGGCGTGAGTTGTGAAACTATTCCACATTTTCTTAAGTGTGTGCCAAATTCGTGACTCAAGTATTCTCCCCCACGATCTGATCGCAAGAACTTGATTTTCTTGTCATGTTTATTTTCAACCTCACTCTGAAATTCCTTGAACTTTTCAAAGGTCTTAGACTTGTGTTTCATTAAGTAGACATACCCATATCTACTCAAGTCATCAGTGAGGGTGAGAACATAACGATAGCCACCGCGAGCCTCAACACTCATTGGACCACACACATCAGTATGTATAATTTCCAATAAATTGGTTGCTCGCTCCATTGTTCCTGAGAACGGAGTCTTGGTCATTTTACCCATGAGGCATGGTTCGCACGTGTCAAATGATTCGTAATCAAGAGACTCTAAAAGTCCATCTGCATGGAGCTTCTTCATGCGTTTGACCCCTATGTGACCAAGGCGGCAGTGCCACAAGTATGTGGGACTATCATTATCAACCTTACATCTTTTGGTATTCACACTATGAATATGTGTAGCATTACGCTCGAGATTCATTAAGAATAAACCATTCACCATCGGAGCATGACCATAAAACATATCTCTCATATAAATAGAACAACCATTATTCTCGGATTTAAATGAGTAGCCATCTCGAATTAAACGAGATCCTGATACAATGTTCATGCTCAAAGCTGGCACTAAATAACAATTATTGAGGTTTAAAACTAATCCCGTAGGTAAATGTAGAGGCAGCATGCCGACGACAATCACATCGACCTTGGAACCATTCCCGACGCGCATCATCACCTCGTCCTTCGCCAGTCTCCGCTTATTCCACAGCTCCTGCTTTGAGTTACAAATGTGAGCAACGGCACCGGTATCAAATACCCAGGAGCTACTACGAGTACTGGTAAGGTACACATCAATTACATGTATATCACATATACCTTTAGTGTTGCCTGCCTTCTTGTCCGCTAAGTATTTGGGGCAGTTCCGCTTCCAGTGACCACTTCCCTTGCAATAAAAACACTTAGTTTCGGGCTTGGGTCCATTCTTTGGCTTCTTCCCAGCAGCTTGCTTACCGGGCGCGGCAACTCCCTTGCCGTCCTTCTTGGAGTTCTTCTTACCCTTGCCTTTCTTGAACTTAGTGGTTTTATTCACCATCAATACTTGATGTTCCTTTTTGATTTCCACCTCTGCTGATTTCATCACTGAATACACCTCAGGAATGGTCTTTTCCATCCCCTACATATTGAAGTTCATCACAAAGCTCTTGTAGCTCGGTGGAAGCGACTGAAGGATTCTGTCAATGACCGCGTCATCCGGGAGATTAACTCCCAGCTGAGTCAAGCGGTTATGCAACCCAGACATTCTGAGTATGTGCTCACTGACAGAACTATTTTCCTGCATCTTACAGCTGAAGAACTTGTCGGAGACTTCATATCTCTCGACCCGGGCATGAGCTTGAAAAACCATTTTCAGCTCTTCGAACATCTCATATGCTCCGTGTCTCTCAAAACGCTTTTGGAGCCCCGGTTCTAAGCTGTAAAGCATGCCGCACTGAACGAGGGAGTAATCATCAGCACGTGACTGCCAAGCATTCATAACGTCTTGGTTCTTTGGGGCAGGTGCGTCACCTAGCGGTGCTTCTAGGACATAATCTTTCTTGGCAGCTATGAGGATGATCCTCAGGTTCCGGACCCAGTCCGTATAGTTGCTGCCATCGTCTTTCAGCTTGGTTTTCTCTAGGAACGCGTTGAAGTTGAGGACAACGTGGGCCATTTGATCTACAAGACATATTGTAAAGATTTTAGACTAAGTTCATGATAATTAAGTTCATCTAATCAAATTACTTAATGAACTCCCACTCAGATAGACATCCCTCCAGTCATCTAAGTGAAACATGATCCGAGTTAACTAGGCCATGTCCGATCATCACGTGAGACGGACTAGCCAACATCGGTGAACATCTTCATGTTGATCGTATCTCCTATACGACTCATGCTTGACCTTTCGGTCTTCCGTGTTCCGAGGCCATGTCTGTACATGCTAGGCTCGTCAAGTCAACCTAAGTGTATTGCGTGTGTAAATCTGGCTTACACCCGTTGTATTCGAACGTTAGAATCTATCACACCCGATCATCACGTGGTGCTTCGAAACAACGAACCTTCACAACGGTGCACAGTTAGGGGGAACACTTTCTTGAAATTATTACGAGGGATCATCTTATTTAAGCTACCGTCATTCTAAGCAAATAAGATGTAAAACATGATAAACATCACATGCAATCAAATAGTGACATGATATGGCCAATATCATTTGCTCCTTTTGATCTCCATCTTCGGGGCTCCATGATCATCGTTGTCACCGGCATGACACCATGATCTCCATCATCATGATCTCCATCATCGTGTCTTCTTGAAGTTGTCTCGTCATCTATTACTTCTACTACTATGGCTAACGCTTTAGCAATAAAGTAAAGTAATTACATGACGTTTATGTTGACACGCATGTCATAAATAAATAAAGACAACTCCTATGGCTCCTGCCGGTTGTCATACTCATCGACATGCAAGTCGTGATTCCTATTACAAGAACATGATCATCTCATACATCACATATATCATTCATCACATCCTTTGGCCATATCACATCACAAAACACTTGCTGCAAAAACAAGTTAGACATCCTCTAATTGTTGTTGCAAGTTTTTTTACGTGGCTGCTATAGGTTTCTAGCAAGAACATTTCTTACCTACGCCAAAACCACAACGTGAATTGCCAATTTCTATTTACCCTTCATAAGGACCCTATTCATCGAATCCGATCCGACTAAAGTGGGAGAGACAGACACCCGCCAGCCACCTTATGCAACTAGTGCATGTCAGTCGGTGGAACCAGTCTCACGTAAGCGTACGTGTAAGGTCGGTCCAGGCCGCTTCATCCCACGATGCCGCCGAATCAAGATAAGACTAGTAACGGCAAGCAAATTGACAATATCGATGCCCACAACTGCTTTGTGTTCTACTCGTGCATAGTAACTACGCATAAACCTGGCTCATGATGCCACTGTTGGGTAACGTAGCAGAATTTTAAAATTTTCTGCGCATCACCAAGAGCAATCTATGGAGTCATCTAGCAACGAGGGAGAGAGGAGTGCATCTACATACCCTTGTAGATCACGCGTGGAAGCGTTCAAGAGAACGGGGTTGATGGAGTCGTACTCGACGTGATCCAAATCACCGATGACCAAGTGCCGAACAGACGGCACCTCCGCGTTCAACACACGTACGGTTGGGAAGACGTCTCCTCCAACTTGATCCAGCAAGTGGGAAGGAGAGGTTGATGAAGATCCAGCAGCACGACGGCGTGGTGGTGGAAGCAATGGTGATCTCGGCAGGGCTTCACCAAGCGCAGGGAGACGGAGGAGTGTCACGGGAGGGAGAGGGAGAGGCCAGGGGCTTGGATGCGGCTGCCCTCCCTCCCCCCCACTATATATAGGGTGCCTAGGGGGGGCGCTGGCCCTAGGAGATCCAATCTCCTAGGGGGGCGGCGGCCAAGGGGGTGCCTTGCCCCCCAAGGCAAGGGTGGCGCCCCCCACCCTAGGGTTTCCAACCCTAGGCGCAGGGGGAGGCCCAAGGGGGGCGCACCAGCCCACTAGGGGCTGGTTCCCCTCCCACTTCAGCCCATGGGGCCCTCCGGGATAGGTGGCCCAACCCAGTGGACCCCCGGGACCCTTCCGGTGGTCCCGGTACAATACCGATTACCCCCGAAACTTTCCTGATGGCCGAAACTTGACTTCCTATATATAAATCTTCCTCAGCCTCTCGCGCACTGAGAGTGACTGAGTTCGCGACCGACGATCTGCTCCACGCAAGTACCGCTGTTGCCTGGCAGACGCGGAGGTGACCGTGCCGGTGATCCTCGATTCGGCCGAACTGTTGGACTTCCATCGGTGATTTGGCCTCACGTCGAGTAGGACTCCATACCCCGTTCTCTTGAACGTTACGGTGATCTACAAGGCGTATGATTAAGAATCACACTTCTCTTTCTCCCCTCCGGTTTGGTCGCATCCAGTCATGACTCCATAGAGCTTGCATCATTTAGGTGCATCTTGCCGCAGAAAAATTTAAAGTTCTGCTACGTTCCCCAACAGTGGCATCATGAGCAGGCTCTATGCGTGCTCTACTATGCGTCACGTAGTCAGAACACAATAACATGGTAGTCTACGGTTCGGGACGTGCACATGACCGAAGCTCTCGGTCTGTGGGCATCGATATTGTCAATTTACTTGCCGTTACTAGTCTTATCTTGATTCGGCGGCATCGTGGGATGAAGCGGCCCGGACCGACCTTACACGTACGCTTACGTGAGACTGGTTCCACCGACTGACATGCACTAGTTGCATAAGGTGGCTAGCGGGTGTCTGTCTCTCCCACTTTAGTCGGATCGGATTCGATGAAAAGGGTCCTTATGAAGGGTAAATAGAAATTGGCATATCACGTTGTGGTTTTGGCGTAGGTAAGAAACGTTCTTGCTAGAAACCTATAGCAGCCACGTAAAAACTTGCAACAACAATTAGAGGACGTCTAACTTGTTTTTGCAGCATATGCCGTGTGATGTGATATGGCCAAAATGATGTGATGAATGATATATGTGATGTATGAGATTGATCATGTTCTTGTAATAGGAATCACGACTTGCATGTCGATGAGTATGACAACGGCAGGAGCCATAGGAGTTGTTCTTAATTTATTTATGACCTGCGTGTCAACATAAACGTCATGTAATTACTTTACTTTATTGCTAAAGTGTTAGCCATAGTAGTAGAAGTAATAGATGACGAGACAACTTCAAGAAGACACGATGATGGAGATCATGATGATGGAGATCATGGTGTCATGCCGGTGACAACGATGATCATGGAGCCCCGAAGATGGAGATCAAAAGGAGCAAAATGATATTGGCCATATCATGTCACTATGTGATGTCGCATGTAGAGATCATGTACTTATCATTCCGTCATACGGAGGTGACAATCCCAGTCTCGATTTCGGTGCCAATCCCAAACAGACCACTCTTATACTTTGCTTTTTGGAGATACACGTGTAAATGTTACCTTTATAGTACACATGACGGTGGCTTACAATACCAAAGGATTACGTTGATGTGTATGTTCTGGGCCCCATCTAATACCCAAGGCACTCTCCTTACGGTTCAATCAGACGGAAGTGTTCGGTTGCAACGATCTCATGGTCTAAGGAAATGATACTGACATTCCAGTAACTGTGCAACAAAAGCTACAACAACACGGTTGGTGAAGAGGTCACGTTATGTCTCACCGAAAGCCATTTGAGCCCACGTAGCTATAGAGCGGATGGGCTGTAGTTTGACCATCTACCAGTTTCAGATCATATACTAACTCGCGGTTGTACAGAACTCCGAGAGTTGATATCACAACCCATTGAGCGAAAATATGAACCTTAATGCTAGATAGCCTTCTCAGTACCGAGCCTAATTAGCAGACTGCCTGGAACACGTGCAGAGACCGAAAGGTTCAAGCATGGAAAAAGTTCCGGATAACTGAGGAAATAGATCAACCATGAAGACTGTGTTTCTGATCCAAGATGTCGGGCAGCTTAGTCCGTTGCTTACGAGAACTTAGGAGTGCTCACCGGGACAATGGGCCTAGGATTCGTTAGTTGCGTGGTTCGGCATAATGTATTTCACTTAGACATCAGCAATGTCATGGTATTAGCGAGATTTTGTTCCGCGTATCTGGATGTGGAAGTATATCTATTATTAAGTTAAGGTTGATATTAGATGGAACAAACTTTAATTTTAATCGAATCAGATCATTAGTCTAAAATTTTACAAATATGTTTTGTAGACAAATGGCCCACTTGGTACCTCACAGAAATACATTAATAACTACAACGGACCTTACTTTCTATAGATGAAATTATTGCACCATACGCATGGAAGAGACACTGAATGTGCTAGCAACTCGACTAAACCCGGCGGGCCTCGCTCGTGGACACCTGGCGGTATTTCAATCCTCAGAATAGCTAGCCTCCCAACGTCAAAGATCTAGCTCGTTCTTCGACGCAATCCTAGAAGCACCCTCCACTTGCATTAGCGTCTGGACGCACCTTGCCCCCAAAGTTAGTAAAGGGCTCAACACGGTGCACTGGAACGACGCTGGCCAGTCACGGGTATGCGAAGATGCGACTTCGCTCACTTCGGGCTCGAGTTGTGTGGCGTTGAAGCATTGCTGGACATGCTCTGGCATTTCTTCCTAGCAAGCTTGTAAGACACTCGCGGAGCTTGCTCCATAAAACCGGTTTATGAAGAACACGGAGTCATCAGTGGAGATGTTCCGATAGACGCCGGGCTAAGGAGCTGAGTTGGAGCTCAGAAAGTGCTACACTATCCCGGTGTTCCTGACGAAGTATATGGTAAGTACTGAGCATCGCGCACTAAGATTCTCTCTTCAGCCTAGTGCGGACTAGCAAGGACGATATCTTGCAGAGTTACAGGTTGAGCACAGACTCTACTAGCAGCACAGGCTCCTGGGTTGTGCGGTATATCCGATTTGGACTCTCGACTGCGGGAGTGGCAGAGATTCGCTCGTGATCGCACGCCTTCGGTCGGTGAGATGGACAGAACCGTTCCGCCAGTAAACGCTTCCACCCGGAGGCTACGCACAGTTGAGGAAGCTATTGAGTGGTATTTTCGTAAGGGTTTGTGCAAGATGTGACACGGAGGTGTTAGAAGGCGGATATGGCGAAAGGAGAGAGACTCTAGTTATTCCTAGAGGTGTATCGTCAGGATTGGAAATAGCTCCATCGGCCGGCGGGGGGCTAAAGAGATTAGTAAGAAGAGACACATCACAGCTGGTTGATGGCGTGTGACCCAGGTAAAACTTCAGCACTCCGGCGGAGGTTCAATGCATAAGCGCACAGGCGTCACAAGGCACACGCACTCCCGGAAGATAGGAGCTAGGCAATGGGGAGGAATTCGGAGCGTCCGCCTCGGGGAGAGAAGGGTAGAAGCGCCAAGGATGCCTTGGAGGGGTTTTCCAGCACGGCCTCCTCACATGCCAATAGAAGTGGACCGACCACTCAGCCCGATTGAATGCTACAGTTTAAGATTCCTTACTTGAGAGAGCCGAAAGAGGTATAGTCTGCTGTTGAAGCATTGCTGCAGTTCATCCGAGCAGTACCAGACAGGTGCTCGTTCTGACTGACTCAGTCCGGGGTTCTACCACTCTGCGCATAGATTATACTTGCAGCTTGCCCTAGTCTGCTCGCGACCAAGCAATGGCACTTGCCGGAGGCGTAACGTAGCTAGACACTTTGAGTTCATGACTGTGTAAACCGGTTCATATGTAAATCGATCAGCGGTTGTAACTACCTATAAGTGCGCTCAGCCCTAAGACTCGTATAGCTCCATCTGACGTGGGTATGTTCCAGTATAAAGCCATATCTGAGCGAGGGTTGGTTGCCACGGGATTTGGAGCGTCATAGAATCTGAGCCGAGGGGCGCGCGGGGTCTCCTGACCCGGCTGCTGCCGACCCGGTAGCTGTTGTTGCCGCTGCGGTGGAGTTCTGCCCGGGCTGCGTCCCCGCCATGAAGACTCCGGCCCAATTCGGTGGCTCAAGGGGGTCCGGAATACTGCTGCCATCGGAACAGCCCCCGAGCATGACGTCTTGCAGTTGGTACAACGAGTCCGTCTCACTTGTTGATGAAGCAGTATCAGAGAAGATGGTCATCTCCCTGCCGTCCACCGATCCTTCGGAGTATTCAACGCCGTAGATGCAGCCTACGAAGGCATGTTTCACGATAGATTGAACACGGGTCGTCCTGGCGCGCTGAGCCATTTCGATGATGTTGGTGTGGACGTCCGGCTCAGGGCTCGACTCGCCGATCCGGCTGATGAAGACGTGAATTCTGCCGAAGGGGACCCGGTACCCATACTCGATTGAGCCGGCCTTGGGGCCCCAGCCTTCGTCGTCGATGTAGAGTTTGCCGCGACGACTCTTGGTCATCCGGCCCATGGCGTATCCCTTGAGCCCTTCGAAGTTGCCCTTCAAGAACTCAAATCCATCGTGCGCTGGCCCCATGGTGGACGCCAACTGTCATGGAATTGTCACGGCAGATGTCCTAGAGCAAGGACTTAGTCGTAGGGCCATCGCACTAGGAAGCTTAAAGGGGTTAATCGAGACAAAGGACACGAGAGGGTTTTTATACTAGTTCGGCCCCTTACGATGAAGGTAAAAGCCTACGTCTAGTTGGGATTGGTATTGCTAAGGTTTCGATCTCCAAGAGGCTCAACTCGCAGGCTTGGTTATCGATCTGTTATTTCTTGCCCTTAAACCGCCACCGGGTCGTCCCCTTATATACACGGGTTGACGCCTGGTGGCCTATAGAGTCCCGGTCGGCTCATAATCGTGTCTGGCTCGGTGACTTCCTTTACATGCCTTTCTTTACAAGTCTTTCCTTACATACGGCGGTTTACAATATCAGGCCTTAAGCCGGCCCCAGTCCTTTGGGCCTTCTATACGTTTAGTAAACTATCATCTTGAATGTTTATTGGGCTTCTTATGTAACCCGCCATTAGGGCTGACCCGGCCCCTCCTGGGCGGGTCATACTGGTAGTAATATCCCCAACACAAACGGAGTCCAAACGGAATGAAACCTTCGGAAACGTGATTTCTCATCAGATAAGATCCAAGAGACTTGGACCCTCCGTCAAGGAAGCCACGAGGTGGTCACGAGGGTAGGGGGCGCCCCCCCTAGGGCGCGCCCCCTGCCTCGTGGGCTCCTCGAAGCTCCACCGACGCACTTCTTCCTTCTATATATATCCACGTACCCCCAAATGATCGGGGACGGAGCCAAAAACCTAATTCCATCGCCACAACTTTCTGTATCCACGAGATCCCATCTTGGGGCCTGTTCCGGAGCTCCGCCGGAGGGGGCATCGATCACGGAGGGCTTCTACATCATCATCCAAGCCCCTCCGATGAAGTGTGAGTAGTTTACTTCAGACCTACGGGTCCATAGCTAGTAGCTAAATGGCTTCTTCTCTCTTTTTGGATCTCAATACAATGTTCTCCCCCTCTCTTGTGGAGATCTATTCGATGTAATCTTCTTTTTGCGGTGTGTTTGTTGAGACCGATGAATTGTGGGTTTATGATCAAGTCTATCTATGAATAATATTTAAATCTTCTCGGAATTCTTTTATGTATGATTTGTTATCTTTGCAAGTCTCTTCGAATTATCCGTTTGGTTTGGCCAACTAGATTGGTAGTTCTTGCCATGGGAGAAGTGCTTAGCTTTGGGTTCGATCTTGCGGTGTCCTTTCCCAGTGACAAAAGGGGCAGCAAGGCATGTATTGTATCGTTGCCATCGAGGATAACAAGATGGTTTTTTTATCATATTGCATGAAACTATCCCTCTACTTCATGTCATCTTGCTTAAGGCGTTACTCTATTTTTAACTTAATACTCTAGATGCATGTTGGATAGCGGTCGATGAGTGGAGTAATAGTAGTAGATGCAGAATCGTTTCGGTCTACTAGTCTCGAACATGATGCCTATATACATGATCATACCTAGATATTCTCATAACTATGCTCAATTCTATCAATTGCTCAACAGTAATTTGTTCACCCGTCATAGAATACTTATGCTCTTGAGAGAAGCCACTAGTGAAACCTATGGCCCCCGGGTCTCTTTCTCATCATATCAATCTCCATCACTTTATTATTGCTTTGCTTTTAATTTATTTACTTTGCATCTTTATACCAAAAATATTATTTATCATATCTATCAGATCTCACTTTCGTAAGTGACCGTGAAGGGACTGACAACCCCTAAGCGCGTTGGTTGCGTTGAGCTATTGTTTTTGTGTAGGTACAAGGGACTCGAGCGTAGCCTCCTACTGGATTGATACCTTGGTTCTCAAAAACTGAGGGAAATACTTACGTTACTTTGCTACATCATCCCTTCCTCTTCGTGGAAATCCAACGCAGTGCTCAAGAGGTAGCAAGAAGAATTTCTGGCGCCGTTGCCGGGGAGTCTGCGCAAAAGTCAACATACCAAGTACCCATCACAATCCCTATCTCCCGCATTACATTATTTGCCATTTGCCTCTCGGTTTCCTCTCGCCCCAATTCACCCTTGCCGTTTTATTCGCCCTCTCTCTCTCCATCCTCCCTCTCTCTCTCCGTTTGCCTTTTTGCCCGTTTGCTTTTTGTTTGCTCGTGTGATAGTTTGCTTGTTTGTCGCGATGGCTCAAGATAATACTAAATTGTGTGACTTCACCAATACCAATAATAATGATTTCCTTAGCACTCCGATTGCTCCTCTTACCGATGCTGAATCTTGTGAAATTAATACTGCTTTGTTGAATCTTGTCATGAAAGATCCGTTCTCCGGCCTTCCTAGTGAAGATGCCGCTACCCATCTTAATAGCTTCGTTGATTTGTGTGACATGCAAAAAAAGAAAGATGTCGATAATATTGTTAAATTGAAGCTATTTCCTTTTTCGCTTAGAGATCGTGCTAAAGCTTGGTTTTCGACTTTGCCTAAAAATAGTATTGATTCATGGAACAAGTGCAAAGATGCTTTTATCTCTAAATATTTTCCTCCCGCTAAGATCATCTCTCTTAGAAACGATATTATGAATTTTAAACAACTTGATCATGAACATGTTGCACAAGCTTGGGAGAGAATGAAATTAATGATACGTAATTTCCCCACTCATGGTTTAAATTTGTGGATGATTATTCAGAATTTTTATGCCGGATTGAATTTTGCTTCTAGAAATCTTTTAGATTCGGCCGCGGCAGGCACTTTTATGGAAATCACTTTAGGAAAAGCTACTAAACTCCTAGATAATATTATGGTTAATTATTCTCAATGGCATACTGAAAGATCTACTAAAAAGGTGCATGCGATAGAAGAAATTAATGTTTTGAGTGGAAAGATGGATGAACTTATGAAATTATTTGCTAATAAGAGTGTTTCTTCTGATCCTAATGATGTGCCCTTGTCTACTTTGATTGAGAATAATAATGAATCTATGGATGTGAATTTTGTTGGTAGGAACAATTTTGGTAACAACGCGTATAGATGAAATTTCAATCCTAGGCCTGATCCTAGTAATCCCTCTAATAATTATGGTAATTCCTACAACAATTCTTATGGAAATTATAATAAGATTCCCTCTGATTTTGAATCTAATATTAAAGAATTTATTTCTTCGCAAAAGAATTTTAATGCTATGATTGAAGAAAAATTGCTTAAGATTGATGATTTGGCTAGGAATGTTGATAGAATTGCTCTTGATGTTGATTCTTTGAAACTTAGATCTATTCCACCTAAGCATGATATCAATGAGTCTCTCAAAGCCATGAGAATTTCCATTGACAAGTGCAAAGAAAGAACCGCTAGGATGCGTGCTAAGAAAGATGCCTTTATAAGAGCGTGTTCTTCTAGTTCCTATGAAAATAATGATGAATATCTAAAAGTTATTGATGTGTCCCCTATTAAATCTTTGTTTTGCAATATGAATCTTGAAATGATGGGACTGAATATGATCCACCTTTACCTAGAAGGCGTTCTAAGAATTCGGAATTTGTTGATCTTGATGCTAAATTTGATAAAAGTGGGATTGAAGAAATTAAAACCCTAGATGTTGCTAAACACACTATTATGGATTTCAAGGAATTTTACTATTAAAATTTCTCTTTAATTGATTGTATTTCCTTGTTGCAATCCGTCCTAAAATCTCCTCGCGCTTATAGTCAAAATAAAGCATTTACTAAACATATCGTTGATGCCTTGATGCAATCTTATGAAGAAAAACTTGAATTGGAAGTTTCTATCACTAGAAAAATTTATGATTAGTGGGAACCAACTATTAAGATTAAAATTAAAAATTATGAGTTTTATGCTTTGTGTGATTTGGGTGCTAGTGTCTCTACTATTCCCAAAACTTTGTGTGATTTACTAGATTTCCGTGATTTTGATGATTGCTCTCTAAACTTGCATCTTGCGGATTCCACTATTAAGAAACTTATGGGAATAATTAATTATGTTCTTATTGTTGCAAATAGGAATTATGTGCCCGTAGATTTTATCATTCTTAATATGGATTGCAATCCTTCTTGCCCTATTATTCTTGGTAGGCCTTTCCTTAGAACGGTTGGTGCAATTATTGATATGAAGGAAGGGAATATTAGATTTCAATTTCCATTAAAAAGGGCATGGAACACTTTCCTAGAAAGAAAATAAAATTACCATATTAATCTATCATGAGAGCCACTTATGGATTTCCTACCAAAGATGGCAATACCTAGATCTATTCTTACTTGTTATGCCTAGCTAGGGGCGTTAAACGATAGCGCTTGTTGGGAGGCAACCCAATTTTATTTTTATTCCTTGATTTTTGCTCCTGTTTAGTAATAAATAAATTATTTAGCCTATGTTTTGGTTGTGTTTTTTGTGTTTAATTAGTGTTTGTGCCAAGTAGAACCGTTGGGAAGACTTGGGGAAAGTCTTGTTGAACTTGCTGTAAAAAACAGAAACTTTAGCGCTCACGAGAACTGCTGTCATTTTTATTTGGAAAGTGATATTTAGTTAATTCTTTTTTCATATGATTAATAGATAAATTCCTCACGTCCTTCAATTTGTTTTAGAATTTTTTGGTTTCCAGATCTTGTGCTAGCTACAGATTACTAAGAGTGTTCTGTTTTTGACAGATTCTGTTTTTCGTGTGTTGTTTGCTTATTTTGATGAATCTGTGGCTAGTAAAATAGTTTATAATCCATAGAGAAGTTGGAATAAAGTAGGTATAACACAAATATAAATAAATAATGAGTTCATTACAGTACCTTGAAGTGGTCTTTTGTTTTCTTTCGCTAACGGAGCTCGCGAGATTTTCTACTTTAAGTTTTGTGTTGTGAAGTTTTCAAGTTTTGGGTAAAGATTTGATGGATTATGGAACAAGGAGTGGAAAGAGCCTAAGCTTGGGGATGCCCATGGCACCCCCAAGATAATCTAAGGACACCTAAAAGCCAATGCTTGTGGATGCCCCGGAAGGCATCCCCTCTTTCGTCTACTTCTATCGGTAACTTTACTTGGAGCTATATTTTTATTCACCACATGATATGTGTTTTGCTTGGAGCGCCTTTTATGATTTGAGTCATTGCTTGTTAGTATACCACAATCATCCTTGCTGTACACACCTTTTGAGAGAGCCATACATGATTTTGAATTTGATAGAATACTCTATGTGCTTCACTTATATCTTTTGAGCTTTATAATTTTGCTCTAGTGCTTCACTTATATCTTTTAGAGCACGGTGGTGGATTTGTTTTATAGAAACTATTGATATATCATGCTTCACTTAGATTATTTTGAGAGTCTTAATAGCATGGTAATTTGCTTAAAATCCTAATATGCTTGGTATGCAAGATTAATAATAAAACTTTCTTATGAGTGTGTTGAATACTAAGAAAAGTTTGATGCTTAATGATTGTTTTGAGATATGGAGGTAATAATATCAAAGTCATGCTAGTTGAGTAGTTGTGAAATTGAGAATTACTTGTGTTGAGGTTTGCAAGTCCCGTAGCATGCACGTATGGTAAACGTTATGCAACAAATTTGAAACATGAGGTGTTATTTGATTGTCTTCCTTATGAGTGGCGGTCGGGGACGAGCGATGGTATTTTCCTACCAATCTATCCCCCTAGGAGCATGCGCGTAGTGCCGAGGTTTTTGATGACTTGTAGATTTTTGCAATAAGTATGTGAGTTCTATATGACTAATGTTGAGTCCATGGATTATACGCACTCTCACCCTTCCATCCTTGCTAGCCTCTTCGGTACCGTGCATTGCCCTTTCTCACATTGAGAGTTGGCTCAAGCTTCGCCGGTGCATCCAAACCCCGTGATATGATACGCTCTTTCACACATAAACCTCCTTATATCTTCCTCAAAATGGCCACCATACCTACCTATTATGGCATTTCCATAGCCATTCTGAGATATATTGCCATGCAACTTTCCATCATTCCGTACATCATGACACATTCATCATTGTCATATTGCTTAGCATGATCATGTAGTTGACATAGTATTTGTGGCAAAGCCACCGTTCATAATTATTTCATACATGTCACTCTTGGTTCATTGCATATCCCGGTACACCGCCGGAGGCATTCACATAGAGTCATCCTTGTTCTAGTATCGAGTTGTAATCATTGAGTTGTAAATAAATAGAACTATGATGATCATCATTATTAGAGCATTGTCCCAAGTGAGGAATAAAAAAAAGGCCATAAAAAAAGAGAAAGGCCATAAAAAAGAGAAAGGCCATAAAAAAAGAGAAGGCCCCAAAAAATGAGAGAAAAAGAGAGAAGGGACAATGTTACTATCCTTTTACCACACTTGTGCTTCAAAGTAGCACCATTATCTTCATAGTAGAGAGTCTCTCATGTTATCACTTTCATATACTAGTGGGAATTTTTCATTATAGAACTTGGCTTGTATATTCCAACAATGGGCCTCCTCAAATGCCCTAGGTCTTTGAGCAAGCAAGTTGGATGCACACCCACTAGTTTCTTCTATTGAGCTTTCATACATTTATAGCTCTAGTGCATCCGTTGCATGGCAATCCCTACTCCTTGCATTAACATCAATCGGTGGACATCTCCATAGCCCATTGATTAGCCTCGTTGATGTGAGACTTTCTCCTTTTTTGTCTTCTCCACATAACCCCCTCATTATATTCTATTCCACCCATAGTGCTATGTCCATGGCTCGCGCTCATATATTGCGTGAAAGTTTATAGGTTTGAGATTACTAAAGTATGAAACAATTGCTTGGCTTGTCATCGGGGTTGTGCATGATGATAGCATTCTTGTGTGACGAAAATGAAACATGACTAAACTATATGATTTTGTAGGGATGAACTTTCTTTGGCCATGTTATTTTGAGAAGACATAATTGCTTAGTTATTATGCTTGAAGTATTATCATTTTTCTGTCAATATGAACTTTTGCCTTGAATCTTTTGGATCTGAATATTCATACCACAATTAAGAAGAATTATATTAAAATTATGCCAAGTAGCACTCCGCATCAAAAATTCTGTTTTTATCATTTACCTACTCGAGGACGAGCAAGAATTAAGCTTGGGGTGCTTGATACGTCTCCAACGTATCTATAATTTTTGATTGCTCCATGCTATATTATCTACTGTTTTGGACATTATTGGGCTTTATTTTCCACTTTTATATTATTTTTGGGACTAACCTATTAACCGGAGGCCCGGCCCAGAATTGCTGTTTTTTGCCTGTTTTAGGGTTTCGAAGAAAAGGAATATCAAACGGAATGAAACCTTCGGAAACGTGATTTTCTCGTCAGATAAGATCCAGGAGACTTGGACCTTCCGTCAAGGAAGCAACAAGGTGGTCACGAGGGTAGGGGGCGCGCCCCTGCCTCGTGGGCCCCTTGAAGCTCCACCGACGCACTTCTTCCTCCTATATATATCCACGTACCCCCAAACGATCAGGGACGGAGCCAAAAACCTAATTCCACCGCCGCAACTTTCTGTATCCACAAGATCCCATCTTGGGGCCTGTTCCGGAGCTCCGCCGGAGGGGGCATCGATCACGGAGGGCTTCTACATCATCATCCAAGCCCCTCCGATGAAGTGTGAGTAGTTTACTTCAGACCTACGGGTCCATAGCTAGTAGCTAGATGGCTTCTTCTCTCTTTTTGGATCTCAATACAATGTTCTCCCCCTCTCTTGTGGAGATCTATTCGATGTAATCTTCTTTTTGCGGTGTGTTTGTTGAGACCGATGAATTTTGGGTTTATGATCAAGTCTATCTATGAATAATATTTGAATCTTCTCTGAATTCTTTTATGTATGATTGGTTATCTTTGCAAGTCTCTTCGAATTATCAGTTTGGTTTGGCCTACTAGATTGGTTGTTCTTGCCATGGGAGAAGTGCTTAGCTTTGGGTTCGATCTTGCGGTGTCCTTTTCCTAGTGACAGAAGGTGCATCAAGGCACGTATTGTATCGTTGCCATCGAGGATAAAAAGATGGGGTTTTTATCATATTGCATGAAACTATCCCTCTACTTCATGTCATCTTGCTTAAGGCGTTACTCTGTTTTTAACATAATACTCTAGATGCATGATGGATAGCGGTCGATGAGTGGAGTAATAGTAGTAGATGCAGAATCGTTTCGGTCTACTTGTTTCGAACATGATGCCTATATACATGATCATACCTAGATATTCTCATAACTATGCTCAATTCTATCAATTGCTCAACAGTAATTTGTTCACTCACCGTAGAATACTTATGCTCTTGAGAGAAGCCACTAGTGAAACCTATGTCCCCCGGGTCTCTTTCTCATCATATCAATCTCCATCACTTTATTATTGCTTTGCTTTTACTTTATTTACTTTGCATCTTTATACCAAAAATACCAAAAATATTATTTATCATCTCTATCAGATCTCACTTTCGTAAGTGACCGTGAAGGGACTGACAACCCCTAAGCGCGTTGGTTGCGTTGAGCTATTGTTTTTGTGTAGGTACAAGGGACTCGAGTGTAGCCTCCTACTGGATTGATACCTTGGTTCTAAAAAACTGAGGGAAATACTTATGCTACTTTGCTGCATCATCCCTTCCTCTTCGAGGAAATCCAACGCAGTGCTCAAGAGGTAGCACTTGTAATACGACAATTCTTTTTAAAAAGTGTTCTCAGAAATGAGCTATCATCTCTGAAGATTCATGGCTTTCAAGCCAAATGATCAATCTTATGGCCACATTCATGGCATAGTTTGTTCAAATGATCTCATATTGTGCACAAGGGTGCATATTAGAATTCCAAACAATTTTGCCTAAGGGAGTTTTCATTTTCTTTGCACGGAAAATTCATTTTCCATTTTCCGAGTGCCCGAAATGAGTTTTTTTGTGAAGGACCTACCATATATTTGTTGAAAAATTGGATCAAATCAATTTTCTAAAATACTAGGTCATATTTAATGAACAATTGACAAAATGGTTGGGTGTCAAAAGTTTTGATCCACCTATGGTGAAAAAGACAAATTTTCACCGATTCAGTAGGAAGCGGGTCAAATTTGAACTGCAGCTGCCTCATAGTTTGCTCTTTATTTTTTCCAAAAATCATTTCTAGGTCCATAAGTATCTATTTAATCAGAGAAACATCAAAAGTTTTTCAAGATTCAACCACTAGCTAGGAACGGTCAAGCCTGCCGTTTTGATCGCATTTTGAAACAGGCATAAAAAATTCAAAAAAATCAAAAAATTGGAAAACCTTCGCATTGTGTCATTATATGTGACCAAGTTTCCAGGAAAAATAATAAACTTGTAATACGGCAATTCTTTAAAAAAAGTGTTCTCAGAAATGAGCTATCATCTCTGAAGATTCATGGCTTTCAAGCCAAATGATCAATCTTATGGCCACATTCATGGCATAGTTTGTTCAAATGATCTCATATTTTGCACAAGGGTGCATCTTGAAATTCCAAACAATGTTGCTTAAGGGAGTTTTCATTTTCTTTGCATGGAAAATTCATTTTCCATTTTCCGAGTGCTCGAAATGAGTTTTTTTGTGAAGGACCTACCATATATTTGTTGCAAAATTGGACCAAATCAATTTTATAAAATACTAGGCCATATTTAATGCACAATTGACAAAATGGTTGGGTGTCAAAAGTTTTGATCCACCTCTGGTGAAAAAGAAAAAAATTCACCAATTCAGTAGGAAGCGGGTCAAATTTGAACTGTAGCTGCATCATAGTTTGCACTTTCTTTTTTCCAAAAATAATTTATAGGCACATAAGTATCTATTTAATCAAAGAAACATCAAAAGTTTTTTAAGATTCAACCACTAGCTAGGAATGGTCAAGCCCGCCGTTTTGACCGCATTTTAAACAGACATAAAAAATTCAAAAAAAATCAAAAAATTGGAAAACCTTCACATTGTGTCATTATATGTGACCAAGTTACGAGGAAAAATAATAAACTTGTAATACGAAAATTATTTTAAAAAAGTGTTCTCAGAAATGAGCTATCATGCGTGAAGATTCATGGATTTCAAGTCAAATGATCAATCTTATGGCCACATTCATGGCATAGTTTTTTCAAATGATCTCATATTGTGCACAAGGGTGCATATTGAAATTCCAAACAATGTTGCCTAAGGGAGTTTTCATTTTCTTTGCACGGAAAATTCATTTTCCATTTTTTGAGTGCGTGAAATGAGTTTTTTCTGAAGGACCTACCATATATTTGTTGCAAAAGTGGACCTAATCAATTTTATAAAATATTAGGCCATATTTAATTCACAATTGACAAAATGGTTGGGTTTCAAAAGTTTTGATCCACCTCTGGTGAAAAAGACAAATTTTCGCCGATTCAGCAGGAAGCGAGTCAAATTTGAACTGCATCTACCTTATTGTTTGCTCTTTATTTTTCCCAAAAATCATTTATAGTAAATAAGTATCTATTTAATCATAAATACATGGTTTGGTGGTGATACGTCGAGTTTTGGATGGTGGCCCAGGGCCCCAACTCCAAAGCGCATAAACTCGCATGCCCGCCGCGTGGTCACCGCGTGACCTTGGCGTTGACATGCGTTCTGTGAGGCCTAGGCATGTCTAGTGGGTTGGGCACTCCCCAGGTAGGTGCTAGGAAGAAAATTACAACAAAAGAATCTCACGAGGAGACCGACCTATGCTCAAAGATGAATTAGCAACCAAGTGTTTGATTAGCGGTACGGGAAATGCACATGGACAATGGGCATGAGTTTTGGCTGAGGATGATCATATACTAAGAGGAATGTATTTACAAATTTTCAGCTCAAAAGGAGGATCCTAGGATGGTACTTGCTTTGCAAAGTACCACACTGGACAAAAATATGAATGTTGAAGCTGGGCTCAAAATAATGAATGGATTGAGCTGAAATTTGGTGGAGGATGGTTATTTGGGCATAGGAAAGCACTTTAGAAAATTGATACAATTTGGACATGCTAAAGTGGTACTTCCTTCACAATGCTCGTCTTTGGACAGAAACTTGGGAAAATTAGCGAGAGAAATTGGATGAACAAAATGAGCTCAAATTTGGTGTAGGTAAGTTACGTAGGTATGGTCACGTGCTTGTAAATTTTCAGATCATTTGGGTAAGACTAGCTAGTACTTACTTCACAAAGCTTCTCTCGAGGTAGAATCTTTGGAAATTTCCTAAGAAAGATTTACCAGGAAAATGGAGCTTAATATTATCATGTGGCGATTATTTGGGTATGAAAGAGTGCCCAAAAAGTTTGAGGGTAATACGAGGGGTCTAGATAACACTTGCTTTGCAATGTGCCAATCTGACCATAAAATATAAATTGAACCTGGGCTCACATAGATGATTTGAATGAGCTGCAATTTGGAGCAGGGTGATAATTTGGGCATATGAAGGAACTATATAAATTTCATGTCATTTGGATATATAAAAAGTACTTCCTTCACAATGCTTCTAGGTGGACAAAAACTTTGGAAATTTGCCGAGGAAGATTTGCTAGGAAAATGGAGCTAAATTTTGTCATGAGGTAATGATTTGGATAGGAAAAAGTGCCCAAAAATTCCGAGGCCAATCAAGAATATATAAATAGCACTTCCTCAATAAAGTGCTGTTGTGAACAGAATAGGAAAATGAATATTGTTGAATTATTTTTGAACTAGGCAAGGAAGGATTTTTAAATATTTGACGAAGATATGACCCAAATAATTTATGAGATTTTTTTGGGAATTTTGGGAATGACAGAAATATAGGTTGCTTCACAACCTAGGGCAAAAATTGACACATGGACATGGCACATAGGCAAAACTGATGAGGTGGCGCCAAGTCATACCAATCCACCACAATTTACAAGGTTATGACCATCTATATTGGTCATGGTCAGCTAGAAATAATGCAGTGGACTAGTGTTGTCTGCTTTACGACCATTTCGTGTGAGAAAATTACGACCTTTCTGACCAAAATGGTCGATATAGTTTAGGGTTTGGAGCCCCCCGAACAGCTTTTGACCAATTGGTCTCAAATGGTCATAGATCTATGACCAATTCTTCCAGGGTCACTGACAGAAGGTCACTAGTTGACATATTTCTTGTAGTGTAGCTCCAGTCGCGCCAGCTTTGCCTCCTCTCTAGAAGCAGCTCTGTCGCTAGTCGTCTTATTGGAAAGGTCTTAGAAAATAAGGGTCCCGCACGACTGAACTTAGTAGAGACAAAGATTGTGGCATGTCTGCATATTCTCCATGTCCGGCATCTTCTCCGTCATGTCCGGCCGCTTCTCCGCCATGTCCGGCGCCCTCTTCTTCGGGCCCATATGTCATCTCTTTGCCTGGCCCCATGTCATTATTGGTTGCCCCATCGATGTCCTCATCATGTTCACTTATCCACTGAGTATAACCATTCATGAGCAGGTGCGCCTTCAGATGGCCACCCAAAAAGGGGTCGAGCCAGACTCCTTCTTTGCATTTTTGACACAGATTCACTATCGGGAAATTGCTTATAGGTGAATCCAAATGAGTGGCAGACATGCTATAACACCCACCATTGCTACGGTGGAGAAGTAGCATTGGCATGTAATAAAGAGTACTCGCCACTGCTCTCGCCACAATAGCAGGGGGCAGTACAGCGCACCTGCCATAGGTGAACTGTCTCCAAGGTCCCCGCTTGTTGAAAACCTTCGGTCGCGGGCGGAAGTGCCGTCCGCCACTGCTCCGTCAGATAGCTATGGCGGTTACACGGTGACGCCCGCCACACATGTCTTTTGGCAACCCACGCCGAATGTGTTCAAAAATTATGAAAAGTAGCAGCGGCAGGTTCCTAACTTGTTATGGCGGGTAGTACACTGCGCCCGCCACCTGGACTTATCTGTGGCGGGTGTGCTGTGCCCGTCGCTATGCATAAACCATATGGTTTAGGGTTTCTGAGCCTCACACACGCGTAGCCATTTACATCTCTAACTTATCCACATATTTTTCACCCCCATCTCTCTCACCCGTCACTGCCTTCGCCATCGTCGTGGATGCATTGGACCTCGCCACCGTCGTGCTCGCCCTCTGGTGTGTACTAGGTTAATGCTGCCCCCTCGTCCTCGTCCTCATCGTCCCCATCGCCTTTGTTGTTCGCCGTTGCCGCATCGAACGTCATTGTCGTCCGCCGCTGCCTCAAACGTCCCCGCCGTCACTATCGCCCTCGCTTCTGCCGACTCCAACGTCCGCCGCATCCCCTCGTCCTCAACGTCTGCCGGCGTCATCCTCAACCTCCCCGCCGTCTCCATCTGCCCCGGTAAACCACATCTTCCTCTTTTATTGTACACATAGATTGTTGTTGTTTTGTACTAAAAAATCTTAGTACTAGATGTACATTTTTTGGCCGTAGATGTAGTTTGTTGTAAATGTAAATTGAAGATGTACATATTTTGGGCGTAGCATATTATTTATACTACAAAAACTTAATACAATGTATTAGATAGGGTACATGTAAAACTAAAAGTATGTACTAGTTATTCATGATGCATGTGTTGATAAGGAGTGACAATGTTTCGGGAAACATTGATTAAGTTTCGTTTCGCCAAATTTCTAGCAGTCAATATGTCGAATTACTAGCAAAGGTCATTCCACTTTTTTCATACAACACATCGACCCATATCTTGTTATATAATTCAAGAACTTGCTATGATCGATGCTTCTGGATGTAAGTTTTTTGTTAGTGATTCATATTGTCTTCAATTTATAGAAAGTGGGCGCCCCTAAATCAAAACCCAACATGGTCAAGATACAATGGCATGACCTCGCTAAGGCGGCAGACGCAATGTTGGTAATGTGTGAACGCAGATATTACCGTTACGATTTTTTGTTGATTTTTAATCTTCCATCTATGAACACAGCAAATGAGTGAGGATGAGCTCGCTGGGATCCCTGAGTGCCCCTATTGTTCTGAAAGGGGGTATGTGCGGAAATCCTCATATAAAGGACGATAGTTACTTCTCGACGCTTAAAGAGGACTACAAATATTATATGGTAATTCCCCGAGTGCCCCTACTGCACATATTTCCTTCTTAACTAAACATGTCTCAATATTTTTTTAACGTGTAATTTCTGTTTTTTTCCTAAATCCGACTAGTGTATCCCCTGCTATGCAAGGCCTTATGTCCTAGAGAAGCTACATGTCGAAGACAGAGAGGACATTAATCAAAGGACTTTTTACCTGTAGACGAAACACGGTTTCATTTTCAAAGCTAAGATCTATAATGAAATAGATCACACATATTTTGGTTGCTCTAATTGAAAAAATTATGCAAGGCTTACGAATTTGAGGAGGGTGTGATTATAACCTTTGATATTGGCATCCCTCAAGACACCTTTCCTCATTTTGATCAAGACATTTGGGTGGAAATAGACATGATTCCTATTTTCCCTCCAGGTGAGTTTCTTAAACACATTTGTTAAGTTATCTATCTTAAAATATTTGTTATTCCACTCCTAACTTAAGATTTTAATAAAAACCTATAGCTTATTTTATATCTCGAATAAAAATACGGAATATAGTGGACAAGACCTATTACACTGCTGGATCCGAGCTTACTTGGGAGGAGAAGAATTATCTTGTGTCCTTTGTTAACGATGTTGACTCATTTAAGGGCACTTACGGAGCTGGTCCAAATAGTACACCATATGTGCCACTAGTCTGCAAGCTGAGCAATACCAACATTCATAAAAAATGCATGGTATGATTTTGTACTATTATTGTGCCACTAGTCCATCTTAAATAAACTACAATGGTTACTATGTTGTTCTTCCACAGAAGCTCCCAAGCATTGTTGTGCCTGCAACGATGGGTGCAACAGGTGAGATGACAATTATTTGCCATCAGAAGACCAATTTCAAAGGCACCCACTCGACTGCAAACCCACAAGATGGATGCCTCAAAATTCATGAATAGCTGCAAAAATTGAATGAGTCTAGACCAGAAATTGGAGATCGGTGGATCTCTGTGATCCACCTTGGAGATGCAGGGGCATTCTTATTTTTTCAATTTATCCTAAAAGAGAGGAGTAGGTCCCAGTCCTTTGTCACTATCATGACTGGTGGATGTTTGTATCGTCAGTAATGTTCTACCTAGATATGAATATTTAGTTGGGCCATTTGTAGTCATGATTGACAACAATTAGAGATAGTGGGTAATGTATGCAACAAAATTTGATCATATTTTATTCTTATTAATGTATTTTGATATGTGTCGTATGAAAAACGCAACCATGGCAGCATAAATGTTGCCATCGCTGTGAAAATTTTAATTTGTTTGACTGATAACCAGTGGCGGGCGCTGAAGCACACCCGCCACTGCATCAAAGTCAAGCATTGACAGGCACTTCTGTTCGCCCTCCACTATAGACTATCTACCAGGGGCACCCAATGCTGATGCAGTTATAGCAGTGGCAGGATGTTGTTGGCGGGCGAGCCTGGGAGCCTGGCCCGCCACTACTGGCATTTTTGCACTCGCCATTGCTAGGCATTCCTGTAGTCGTGTTTCGTTGCAGTTATTTTCAAATATGTCATCCACCGCGGGTCGCATATACTATCCACCATCCTTTCATTGACCTTCATGATCGTCTGTGCTGTATAAGCAAAATTTAACCATGCATCCATGCATGCATCAAAGTCATACATTAATTTGGCATGACCTTCCCTAAAAATAGGACATATCGAGTTTTCCCGAAATTCACCAAAATGGAAATAATCGGCAGTTTGGCAAAACATAGGCAACCCATGTCACGCACAATCCGGCAAATACACATAGGCAACGCATGCCATGTACAATTCCATCATATCGCACAATTCGTTCATATAGGACAATTCGGTCATATCGCACAATATTCATTCACACTGCACAATTTAGTCATGTCATGCAAATTCTATTCTTGCACAAGACTACTTTTTACTCACCTATCTCGATAGGGAGCATGGTGATGAGGCCGGTGTCGCTAGGGATTGAAGTAGACAAAGATACTTAATGCTCCTTCATTAATGAGGGGGAGGTAGTTATGTTACTTCATTAAATAAGTAGATCTACTTGGGGAGGAGATGAGTCTAACTAGTGGAGAGGGGGAGAGAGCTAGTGAGTCAATGGAGTGGAGGGGAAAGAGATATGGGAAGAAGGGAGAGAGAGAGAAGAAAGCAAGTGAGAGGAAGACAGGAAAGGGGAGCCATTAATGGAGATGGTAGAGGGGCAAAGGATAGAGAGGGAGGAGGGGAGAACTGAAGGAAGAGAGAAGAAAGCAAGTGGGAAAGGAAAGCAAGCTATGGGAGAAGGAAGGGTGATGGAGAGGAAGGGGGAAAGGTGGTTGTTTTGGCTAGCACGCTTAGCAGTAGTGCAGGGAAAGTGGCCCGCGCTACCGCTAAGGCCACTTCCTATACCGCGGGTGTATGGGCCGGAGCTATTGCTAAGTGAGGCCCACAAGCTGGCCCATGTATAAATAGTAGCAGCATTGGGTATAGGGCCCACACTATTGCTATGGGATTAGTTGCAGCGCAGGAAATATAGCCAACACTACTACTATAACCTGCCCCGGGGGTACCATGGGGACCACTTAGTAGTAGCGCCGGGTACCTGAACCCGCACTGCTAATAGGTTTTTTGTAGCGCTGGGTGTGTCCCTGCATTGCTACTACTTAATAGGAGCGCGGGCTCCCTACCTCGTGCTACTATTAAGCATCTGCCTATAGGGTTTTCCCTAGTAGTGAAAGCTCTAACTCTGATATGTTATTCCCCTATTTGGCTAATGTAATAAGATAATAATTTGTTCCAAAGCCCTCTGCATTCATAAAGCTAACAGATCAATATATGAAATGTGAGAGCTGCACATTCTCTGTCCAATAAGTGAATAATTATGACTAATGCATCAACAATATACAATGCATTGCATTCACAAATATGTGCTATGAAATAGTGCATTATGTTAAACAATTAGTGCATTGCATTCAATTAGTGCATACACTAAGCACTAATAACCTAAATTAGTGCATTGCATTCACATATATGTGCTATAGAACTATTATTCCCTAAATTACCTACACCGGGACATGTTATATTAGTTCTACATACCTCTAATTAGCAACCAATAGATCTAAATCGAGTACTCTCCAAAATTAGAAACACTAAATCCCCAAATCCTAGCTCTAAACCTAATGCAAAAATTGACAGAGAGAGGAGTGACAGAGAACTCACTCGACGTCACTGAATACATTGGTCCAACGATGGCTACCAGTCGGAGTATAAACCACCCTACGGGCGAGTGCGGCCACCTCCATGACCTCCGGCAATCGGAGTTAAGACTATAACATACAACTGCCGCAACATTAGTCGCCCTTCTATGAATCATTTGGTCTGCCTGCTCACTTCCTCCAGCGCAACCGAGGGATATTATGCCCCCTGCCGCTGCCTGGTCCTACTACCACCATGGGTGAGAGGAGTTGCTGGAACACAAGAGAGAGCAAGAGGGGAGAGACTGAGACTTGTCACAATGATTTGGTCAGCTTAGACCGGCCGAGCCGTTAACCATTGTTTGCCCCACGCCATCAGCGTCTTTTCCGTATGGGCACTTTAGCACGTAAAAATGAGATAAAAAATATTTTCAGTATTTTATTGTCACCTATCAAGCATAGTTTAAATACCCGGACCGGTGATCGAACCAGTGAGCCTATCGATTCTGGTTTTCACTGGTCGGGCCGCCTTTTCACTGGTTCAACTATTGGTTTAAAAAAAAGATGTGGAAGTAGGTAAAAAAGTTGATGTTCCATTTGCATGAGGCGAGATGGTTTGTGGGCCGATCTCAGGTCTGTGGCCTGCTTCTTTGGTGACCGGGGTTCGATTCCCACCAGGATCGCCTAGTTTTTCTATTATTGAAAAAGGGCTTTTCCCTGCTTTATATATAAAGCAAAGCACCACGAGACATACATAGTTCACAGATAGGATACAAAGCGCACGCGCACGCGCGCGCGCACACACACACACAGAAAGTAGCACACATAAGGTTCTGTTGAGGGCACCAACTCAACAAGCCCAAGGAAAAAAAGGGGAAACAACCTAGCCAGGATCTGGGGAGGGGTGGCAGGGGCGGTGACAGATAGAGTGTCAATGTTCGAAAACCAGTAGTGATAGCATCGACAGCGCCCCGGTTGATGGAGCGGCTAAGCGGCTTCCATAGCTAGAAGAAACCATAGAGTTTGAATGTAGCATTAGTTGGTCTTCTCAAGGGAGATCACTAAATGATAAGCTTATCACGAATTGTCCAAAGCGTCCAAGCAAGCCTCCCATTCACCAGCCACCTAATGTGGTGGGTCTCAATTGCAGAAGCTAACAATTCCTCGAAGAGATCCAAAAAGTTTGAATTGCACCAACTGCCACCAAGAACCTCATGAAAGTAGCTTCAAAGGAATTGAGCAGAGGCACACTTGAAGAAGATGTTGTTAGAATCTTCCTCCGTGTCACAGAGGGGGCACATGTCATCCACCGGGCCATTATGTTTGAGTACCTCCACCCTGAAGGAACACGGCCATGGATCCATTGCCACAAGAAAATTCGGATTTTCAGTGGCAACTTGACCGACCAAAGCTGGGATAGAGGATCCGGTCCAGGCACAACGGTAATATAACTATATAGCAATTTCGTGAAGAAATGGCCACTACTCTCTAGGCGCCAAGGGATCGCATCCGGTCCAGGCTTAGTGTGTGAAGCGCGACACGGTCCAGGAGATCATCCCAAGCCACAACTAAGGGGGCGAAAAACACGACGGAAAGCCAGGTTCCCTTGATCCATCAAGGCTGTCTCAACCAAGATATGGGGCATCACGCAGATGGAGAACAAGGTCAGAAATCTAGCCGCAAAGGGTTGGCACTAGCCCAACGATCAAAGAAAAATAGGGACGATGATCCGGACCCCACCGATATCGATGACCCAATTCGAAGGATAGGGAGCAGTTGGATCATGGATTGCCAGAATTGGGTGCCTCCCGATCGTTGACAGAAGGCCAATGGTTGGCCCTGAAGGTATTTGGCCCAGATAATGTCCAACCATAGTCCCCCATTGTTATTACCAATGCTCCACAACCATTTGGTCAACAACGTGATGTTCATGCGCTTGTGCGACATAATCCCAAGGCCACCCTAGTAATCCCAAGGGTTTACATATTTCCGTCCATCGTGCCATATGGTATTTTTGCTTATCGCTGTCACCCCCAAAAGAATTCTGATTGAAATTAGATAATCTCGTGATGGAGGGTTTGATGAAGGCTATAGAAGCTCCTGATAAACATCAGGAGGCTCGACAAGGATGAGTTAATTAACACCGTCAGAGAAGCCTTGGAGAGCCACCTACCTTGCCAAGGCTCAACCCTGTGTTTGAACTTGGTTACGAACTGCCGAAGATCTGAAATAGAGAGCCTTGAGTCACTAATGGGGATCCCCAGGTAGGTCGTGGGAAGGATCCCAGTGGGTAGTTCATACGATTTGCAATGCTAAGCCTCTCGTCATCAAAATAACCTAACACCATGACTTCGCTTTTAGTGAAGTTGATGGTGAGGCTAGACATCTGTTGGGAACACAACACGAGGAACTTGACAATGTCAAGGTTCAAGCCCTCGACCATGATGATTGTATCGTCAGCATATTGGAGGAGGTAAACCCCACGCCAGGGATGAGGTATGGGACAACCCCTTGAATATGGCCGGCTAGCTTTGCAGCGTCAAGGATGGCAACAAGAGCGTCGACCACTATGTTAACTAGGAATGGGGAAAAAGGGTCGCCCTACCTAACCCCGTAGAAGGCGAGGAAGAAGGACCCCACTTCTCAATTAATGTTGACTGTTGTGCGGCCGCTAGAGTCCAACTGTATGACTATGGTCACCCATCAGTCACCCTTTTCGGAGCAAAATTTTTTGAAGGAAGGACCAGTAGACCATGTCATAGGCTTTATGGAAGTCGATCTTCAGGAACACGGCTTTCTAGCGCCTAGATTTCACCTCATGGAGGACCTCGTGGAAAACGAGGACCCCATCGAGGATGAAATGGCCTTGGATTAAAGCCGATTGGTTAGGATTGATCATACGATCCGCCAAGGGTGCCCTATTGGCGTGCACCTTAGCCAAGATTCGGAAAATCACATTAATGACAATGATCGGCCAGAACTGGCAGATGTTAGAGGCTCCCGACACCTTAGGAATTAGCGAGATAATGCCAAGGTTTGTCCGGGAAATATCGAGCGCACCCACATAGAACTCCTCGAACATGGCCATAACCTCGGGCTTCAAGGAAACTAAAATGCTTGGAAGAAGCGGACCAGCAAACCGTCGGGGCTGGGTGCGGAGTCCGGGTTCATGCCCTTAATGGCTAGATGGACCTCCTCCTCCAACAAGGGTGCAAGGAGAGCCTCGTTCTTCATGGCTGACACAAGCTGGGGGGCGGTCCAGATGTAGGGGGCGAGGGCCGCACCGCCCCTGACTGAGGGAGAACAGGTCTTTGTAGAAACCGTCGACGTGAGACCGAATCTCATCATGGTCTTGAATCAATCTATCACCATCTCAGAGAAGGGGTATGGTGTTACGGTCCATAAAGCATATTCCGGTCACTAACACAAATAGAAAAAAAGTGAGCGGAGCCGGTTCTGGTTTTTTCTGTTGGGGAACGTAGCAGAAATTCAAAATTTTCTACGCATCACCAAGATCAATCTATGGAGTAATCTAGCAACAAGGGGAAGGAGAGTGCATCTACATACCCTTGTAGATCGCTAAGCGGAAATGTTCAAGTGAACGGGGTTGATGGAGTCGTACTCGTCGTGATCCAAATCACCGATGATCCTAGTGCCGAACGGACGGCACCTCCGTGTTCAACACACGTGCAGCCCGGTGACGTCTCCTACGCCTTGATCCAGCAAGGGGAGAAGGAGAGGTTGGGGAAGACTCCATCCAGCAGCAGCACGACGGCGTGGTGGTGGTGGAGGAGCGCGGGACTCCAGCAGGGCTTCGCCAAGCACTACGAGAGACGAGGAGGGAGAGGGGTAGGGCTGCGCCAACAGGGAGATTGAATCGCGTGTTGGGCTGCCCCTTTGCCTCCACTATATATAGGGGGAGAGGGAGGGCTGCGCCCCCACCTAGGGTTCCCACCCCAAGGGGTGCGGCAGCCCTAGATCCCATTTAGGGTGGCGGCCACAAGGGGGAGAGGGGGAGGCGCACCTAGGGTGGGCCTTAGGGCCCATCTGCTCTAGGGTTTGCCCCCTTCCCCTCTTGGAGGTGCCTTGGGCCTTGGTGGGAGGCGCCCCAGCCCACCTAGGGGCTGGTCCCTTCCCACTATTGGCCCATGTAGGCCTCCGGGGCTGGTGGCCCCACCTGGTGGACCCCCGGACCCCTCCGGTGGTCCCGGTACACTACCGGTGATGCCCGGAACAATTCCGGTGGCCAAAACCATACTTCCTATATATCAATCTTTACCTCCGGACCATTCCGGAACTCCTCGTGACGTCCAGGATCTCATCCGGGACTCCGAACAACATTCGGTAACCACATACATACTTTCCCTATAACCCTAGCGTCATCGAACCTTAAGTGTGTAGACCCTACGGGTTCAGGAACCATGCAGACATGACCGAGACACCTCTCCGGCCAATAATCAACAGCGGGATCTGGATACCCATGTTGGCTCCCACATGTTCCACGATGATCTCATCGGATAAACCATGATGTCAAGGACTTAATCAATCCCGTATACAATTCCCTTTGTCTAGCGGTACGATACTTGCCCAAGATTCGATCGTCGGTATCCCGATACCTTGTTCAATCTCGTTACTGACAAGTCTCTTTACTCGTTCCGTAACACATCATCCCGTGATCAACTCCTTGGTCACATTGTGCACATTATGATGATGTCCTACCGAGTGGGCCCAGAGATACCTCTCCGTTTACACGGAGTGACAAATCCCAGTCTCGATTCGTGCCAACCCAACAGACACTTTCAGAGATACCTGTAGTGAACCTTTATAGCCACCCAGTTACGTTGTGACATTTGGCACACCCAAAGCACTCGTACGGTATCCGGGAGTTGCACAATCTCATGGTCTAAGGAAATGATACTTGACATTAGAAAAGCTTTAGCATACGAACTACACGATCTTTGTGCTAGGCTTAGGATTGGGTCTTGTCCATCACATCATTCTCCTAATGATGTGATCCTGTTATGAACGACATCCAATGTCCATGGTCAGGAAACCGTAACCATCTATTGATCAACGAGCTAGTCAACTAGAGGCTTACTAGGGACATGGTGCTGTCTATGTATCCACACATGTATCTGAGTTTCCTATCAATACAATTCTAGCATGGATAATAAACGATTATCATGAACAAGGAAATATAATAATAACCAATTTATTATTGCCTCTAGGGCATATTTCCAACAGTCTCCCACTTGAACTAGAGTCAATAATCTAGTTCACATCACCATGTGATTAACACTCACAGGTCACATCGCCATGTGACCAACATCTAAGAGTCTACTAGACTCAATGATCTAGTTCACATCACTATGTGATAAACACTCAAAGATTTCTGGGTTTGATCATGTTATGCTTGTGAGAGAGGTTGTAGTCAACGGGTCTTGCCATATTCAGATCCCTATGTATTCGCAAAACTTTATATCGTAGATGCTGCTGCCACGTTCCACTTGGAGCTATTCCAAATTGTTGCTCCATTATACGTATCCGGTATCTCTACTCAGAGCTATCCGGATAGGTGTTAAGCTTGCATCGACGTAACTCTTTATGTCGAACTCTTTATCACCTCCATAACCGAGAAACATTTCATTATTCCTCTAAGGATAATTTTTGACCGCTATCTAGTGATCTACTCCTAGATCACCTTTGTACCCTCTTGCCAGACATGTGGCAAGGCACACAATAGGTGCGGTACTTTAGCATGGCATACCATATAGAGCCTATGAAAAGAGCATAGGGGATGACCTTTCGTCCTTCCTGTTTCTTCTGCCGTGGTCAATCTTTGAGTCTTACTCAACTTCACACCTTACAACTCAGGTAAGAACCCCTTCTTTGACTAATCTATTTTGAACTCCTTCAAAAACATGTCAAGGTGTGTGTTCTTTGAAAGTACCATCAGGCGTCTTGATCTATCTCTATAGATCTTGATGCCCAATATGTAAGCAGCTTTATCCAGGTCTTCCTTTGAAAAACACTCTTCAAACAACCGTTTATGCTTTCCAGAAATTCTATATTATTTCGGATCAACAATATGTCATCCATATATACTTATCAGAAATGTTGTAGTGCTCCCACTCACTTTCTTGTAAATACAAGTTTCTAGCAAACATTGTATAAACCTAAAAGCTTTTATCACTCCATCAAAGCATATATTCCGACTCCGAGATGCTTGCTCTAGTCCATAGAAGGATTGCTGGAGCCAGCATACCTTTTAGCATCCTTAGGATCGACAAAACCTTTTATTGTATCACATACAACTTTTCTTACGAAAAATGGTAAGAAAACTTGTTTTGACATCCATCTGTAAGATTTCATAATCGAAAAATACAGCTAATGCTATCATGATTCCGACAGACTTAAGCATCGCTACGGGTGAGAAATTCTCATCGTAGTCAACTCCTTGAACTTGTGAAAAGACTCTTTCCCACAAGTCGAGCTTCATAGATGGTAACATTACCGCCCACGTCCGTCTTCTTCTTAAAGATCCATTTATCTCAATGGCTTTCCGATCATCGGGCAAGTCCACCAAAGTCCATACTTTGTTCTGATATATGGATCCTATCTCGGATTTCATGGCTTCTAACCATTTGTCGGAATACGGGCCCACCATTGCTTCTCCATAGCTTGTAGGTTCATTGTTGTCTAACAACATGATATCTAAGACAGGATTACGGTACCACTTAGGAGTAGTACATATCCTTGTCGACCTACGAGGTTTGATAGCAACTTGATATGAAGCTTCATGATCACTATCATTAACTTCCTACTCAACAGACGTAGGCTCCACAGAAAACATCTTTCTATGTTGCATCACTCTCTGGTTGAAGTAAAGGTTCGACAACCTCATCAAGTTCTATCTTCCTCCCACTCAATTCTTTCGAGAGAAACTCCTTCTCGAGAAAGGACCCGTTCTTAGCGACAAACAATTTGCCCTCGGATCTGAGATAGAAGGTATACCCTACTGTCACATTTGGGTATCCTATGAAGATGTGTTTGTCCGCTTTGGGTTCGAGCTTCTCCGGCTAAAGCCTTAAGCATCGCATCCCCAAACGTTAAGAAACGACAACTTTGGTTTCTTGCCAAACCAATGTTCTTATGACGTCGTCTCAACGGACTTAGATGGTGTCCTATCTAAAGTGAATGCAGCTGTCTCTAACGCATAACCTCAAAATGAAAACGGTAGATTGATAAGAGACATCATAGATCGCACCATATCTCATAAGGTTCGATTACGATGTCCGGACACACCATAACCTAGTGGTGTTCCAGGTGGCTTCAACTGTGAAACAATTCCACAATGTCTTACGTGTTTGCCAAACTCATAACTCAGATATTCTCATTGATCAGATCGTAGGAATTTATCTTCTTGTTATGATGATTCTTAACTTCACTCTGAAATCGCTTGAACTTTTCAAAGTTTCAGACTTGTGCTTCATTAAGTAAATATACCTATATCTACTCAAATCGTCAGTGAAGATGAGAAAATAGCGATATCCACCGCACGCTCCAATTCTCATTGGATCACACACATCTGCATGTATGATTTCCAACAAGTCACTTGCCCGTTTCATTGTACCTGAAAACGGGGTCTTAGTCATCCTGCCCATGAGGCATGGCTCGCATGTGTCAAGCGATTCAAAATCAAGTGACTCCAAACATCCATCGATATGGAGTTTCTTCATGCATCTTACGCCAATATGACCTAAGCGGCAGTTCCACAAGAAAGTGGTACTGTCATTATTAACTCTACATCTTTTGGCGTGAACATGTGTATTACCATGACCGAGATTCAATGAACCATTCACATAGGGTGCATGACCATGAAAGGTATCATTCATGTAAACAGAATAACCATTATTCTCTAACTTAAATGAATGACCGTATTGCAATGAACATGATCTAATCATATTCATGCTCCACGTAGACACCTAATAACATTTATCTAGGTTCAATACTAATCCCGAAGGCAGATGGAGCGTGCGATGGTGATCTCATCAACTTTGGAAACACGTCCAACACACATCGTCACCTCGCCCTTAGCCAGTCTCCGTTTAGTCCGTAGCTTTTGCTTCAAGTCACCAGTAATAGCAACTGAACCGGTATCCAATACCCAGGTGCTACCAGGAGTACTAGCGAGGTACACATTAATAACACGTATATACTTTGTTGAAGTTGCCAGCCTTCTTATCTACCATGCATTTGGGGTAGTTCCGCTACCAGTGACCGTTCCCCTTACAATAGAAGCACTTAGTCTCGGGTTTGGGTTCAACCTTGGGTTCCTTCACTAGAGCGGCAACTGGTTTGCCATCCATGAAGTTTCCCTTCTAGCCCTTGCCCTTCTTGAAACCAGTGGTCTTGTTAAACCATCAACACTTGATGCTCCTTCTTGATTTCTACCTTTTGCGGTCTTAAGCACCGCGAACAGCTTCGGGATCAACTCCATCCCTTGCATGTCATAGTTCATCACGAAGATCTAGTAGCTTAGTGATAGTGTCTAGAGAACTCTATCAATCACTATCTTATCCGGAAGTTTAACTCCCACTTGATTTGAGTGATTGTTGCACCCAGACATTCTGAGCACATGCTCACTAGCTGAGCTATTCTCCTCCATCTTGTTGGCAAAAGAACTTGTCAGAGGTCTCATACCTCTCAACACGGGCATGAGCCTGAAATCCCAATTTCAGCTCTTTGAACATCTCATATGTCTTATGGCGTTCAAAACGTCATTCGAATCCCGATTCTAAGCCATAAAGTATGGTGCACTAAACTATCAAGTAGTCATCAGGACGTGTCTATCAGGTGTTCACAACATCCACAGACGATGTTGTAGGGGTTTGCACATCGAGCGGTGCATCAAAGACGTAAGCCTTCTGTGTAGTAGTGAGGACACTCCTCGGACTACGGATCTAGCCCGCATCATTGCTTACAATATCTTTCAACTTAATTTTTCTCTAGGAACATATTGAAACAGGGAGCTACAACGTGAGCTATTTATCTACAACATATTTGCAAAGACAATTTAGACTATGTTCATGATAATTGAGTTCATCTAATGAACTCCCACTCAGATAGACATCCCTCTAGTCATCTAAGTGAAACATGATCCGAGTCAACTAGGCCGTGTCCGATCATCACGTGAGACGGACTAGTCAACATCGGTGAACATCTTCATGTTGATCGTATCTTCTATACGACTCATGCTCGACCTTTCGGTCTTCCGTGTTCCGAGGCCATGTCTGTACATGCTAGGCTCGTCAAGTCAACCTAAGTGTTTTTGTTGTGTAAATCTGGCTTACACCCGTTGTATTCGAATGTTAGAATCTATCACACCCGATCATCACGTGGTGCTTCGAAACAACGAACCTTCGCAATGGTGCACAGTTAGGGGGAACACCTTTCTTGAAATTTTAGTGAGGGATCATCTTATTTAAGCTACCGTCGTTCTAAGCAAATAAGATGTAAAACATGATAAACATCACATGCAATCAAATAGTGACATGATATGGCCAATATCATTTTGCTCCTTTTGATCTCCATCTTCGGGGCTCCATGATCATCGTTGTCACCGGCATGACACCATGATCTCCATCATCATGATCTCCATCATCGTGTCTTCTTGAAGTTGTCTCGTCATCTATTACTTCTACTACTATGGCTAACTCTTTAGCAATAAAGTAAAGTAATTACATGACGTTTAAGGTGACACGCAGGTCATAAATAAATTAAGACAACTCCTATGGCTCCTGCCGGTTATCATACTCATCGACATGCAAGTCATGATTCCTATTACAAGAACATGATCAATCTCATACATCACATATATCATTCATCACATCCTTTTGGCCATATCACATCACAAGGCATATGCTGCAAAAACAAGTTAGACGTCCTCTAATTGTTGTTGCAAGTTTTTACGTGGCTGCTATAGGTTTCTAGCAAGAACGTTTCTTACCTACGCGAAAACCACAACGTGATATGCCAATTTCTATTTACCCTTCATAAGGACCCTTTTCATCGAATCCGATCTGACTAAAGTGGGAGAGACAGACACCCGCTAGCCACCTTATGCAACTAGTGCATGTTAGTCGGTGGAACCAGTCTCACGTAAGAGTACGTGTAAGGTCGGTCCGGGCCGCTTCATCCCACAATGCCGCCGAATCAAGATAAGACTAGTAACGGCAAGCAAATTGACAAAATCGACGCCCACAACAACTTGTGTTCTACTCGTGCATAAAAACTAAGTATAGACCTAGCTCATGATGCCACTGTTGGGGAACGTAGCAGAAATTCAAAATTTTCTACGCATCACCAAGATCAATCTATGGAGTAATCTAGCAACGAGGGGAAGGAGAGTGCATCTACATACCCTTGTAGATCGCTAAGCGGAAGCGTTCAAGTGAACGGGGTTGATGGTGTCGTACTCGTCGTGATCCAAATCACCGATGATCCTAGTGCCGAACGGACGGCACCTCCGTGTTCAACACACGTGCAGCCCGATGACGTCTCCTACGCCTTGATCCAGCAAGGGGAGAAGGAGAGGTTGGGGAAGACTCCATCCAGCAGCAGCACGACGGCGTGGTGGTGGTGGAGGAGCGCGGGACTCCAGCAGGGCTTCGCCAAGCACTACGAGAGACGAGGAGGGAGAGGGGTAGGGTGCGCCAACAGGGAGATTGAATCGCGTGTTGGGCTGCCCCTTTGCCTCCACTATATATAGGGGGAGAGGGAGGGCTGCGCCCCCACCTAGGGTTCCCACCCCAAGGGGTGCGGCAGCCCTAGATCCCATCTAGGGTGGCGGCCACAAGGGAGAGAGGGGGAGGCGCACCTAGGGTGGGCCTTAGGGCCCATCTGCTCTAGGGTTTGCCCCCTTCCCCTCTTGGAGGCGCCTTGGGCCTTGGTGGGAGGCGCCCCAGCCCACCTAGGGGCTGGTCCCTTCCCACTATTGGCCCATGTAGGCCTCCGGGGCTGGTGGCCCCACCTGGTGGACCCCCGGACCCCTCCGGTGGTCCCGGTACACTACCGGTGATGCCCGGAACAATTCTGGTGACCAAAACCATACTTCCTATATATCAATCTTTACCTCCGGACCATTCCGGAACTCCTCGTGACGTCCGAGATCTCATCCGGGACTCCGAACAACATTCGGTAACCGCATACATACTTTCCCTATAACCCTAGCGTCATCGAAGCTTAAGTGTGTAGACCCTACGGGTTCAGGAACCATGCAGACATGACCGAGACACCTTTCCGGCCAATAATCAACAGCGGGATCTGGATACCCATGTTGGCTCCCACATGTTCCACGATGATCTCATCGGATGAACCATGATGTCAAGGACTTAATCAATCCCGTATACAATTCCCTTTGTCTAGCGGTACGATACTTGCCCAAGATTCGATCGTCGGTATCCCGATACCTTGTTCAATCTCGTTACTGACAAGTCTCTTTACTCGTTCCGTAACACATCATCCCGTGATCAACTCCTTGGTCACATTGTGCACATTATGATGATGTCCTACCGAGTGGGCCCAGAGATACCTCTCCGTTTACACGGAGTGACAAATCCCAGTCTCGATTCGTGCCAACCCAACAGACACTTTCGGAGATACCTGTAGTGAACCTTTATAGCCACCCAGTTACGTTGTGACGTTTGGCACACCCAAAGCACTCCTACGGTATCCGGGAGTTGCACAATCTCATGGTCTAAGGAAGTGATACTTGACATTAGAAAAGCTTTAGCATACGAACTACACGATCTTTGTGCTAGGCTTAGGATTGGGTCTTGTCCATCACATCATTCTCCTAATGATGTGATCCCGTTGTCAACGACATCCAATGTCCATGGTTAGGAAACCGTAACCATCTATTGATCAACGAGCTAGTCAACTAGAGGCTTACTAGAGACATGGTGCTGTCTATGTATCCACACATGTATCTGAGTTTTCTATCAATACAATTTTAGCATGGATAATAAACGATTATCATGAACAAGGAAATATAATAATAACCAATTTATTATTGCCTCTAGGGCATATTTTCAACATTTTTCGGTCGGACCGGCTGTCCGGTCCGTTTTTAAACTATGCTGTCAAGTTGCCTTATGTGCAGTTTGTCACAAATATGTATTATGCAATTCTTTTTGCTAATGACGCATGCATTATGGTGGTTTTGTAGATTTCACTCGGGATTTTCGGAAGGAGCGTAACCCGTGTGTCTTCCCAACATGTTTACATGCAGCCGTGAGAAGTGGCCCTCCTAGAGCATGACAACTTAGGTCATTGTGGTTTGGCTTTGTCTATTTATTGTTCATTGTTTTTGATACAGCTGACCATTCATGCCAAATGGTTGGCTATGTCTATTTAGGATGCTTTTTTTTTGGCTCAAGAGATGTTTGAGTAGTAGCTATTGCATTCTGGAGTAGTTTTTTTTTTGACAAAATGCAGGCAGGTCGCTGCTTTCATTCATTAAGAAGGGGAGTGCCTCAAGATAAGGCAAAAAGTGCTAGTTACAGAGTTACTGTGCAAGGTGAAAGAAAGGAAAGAGAAAAAGGAAATTACATTGCCAGAAACACTCTCTTAACCATCATCTCCCAGCCACTGTGCACCCTTGAGGCCAGCAGTCCACCAAGTGCGCAGCTCGAGTACAATTCGATCACAAATATTCAAAAAGGGGGAAAATTTATGATTGAAGATGCGATCATTTCGTTCTTTCCAAATGCCCCACCAAATAGCCATCATTTTGGAGTAGTTTGTTTTCTTGCTTATGTGCAAGCTGAGGTTGTTGAATTTTTTCTTCGAAAATCCTATTCTCCCGTTCTCCCTTCCATGAATTGCAAGCTCTCGCGTGTCCAATGTGTATCGTAGTTTTTGGTGTAACATCCCTAAGACGGCTCACGTGATTATTAAACAACAGTTACACATTGGACTCACCAACAACTACCATACACTTGACTCTCTTATCTAGTAGTATTAATGTATTATCGTAGTACCTGACGATTAATCCGCTTGGATCCTGTAATTTCCTTTCCCTGGAGAAGTAAAATTTGGTACGATCTCTCTGCCAAGAGCGACCTGCTCTGTTCTGTCCTCGGTTATTACCGCTGTAACACCAGCGACACCACGTAATCCAAACGAACTCTTCTCTACAATTCAGTTGTCCTCTAACTCAGCCATTTTTGTTATGTATCGAGTACACCGAGCGAGTATCCTACTCAGCAAAACTCCTTGCACTCATCTATCTACACAAAACGACTGTTTTGGGGTCTCTTACCCGACAGGTTAGGAGCTACACAAATGCCGCCATGCCCATGCACACGTGTGACTAATTAAGTACGGTGCATCCCGTGCTTGTCCTGCAGCTGATTCTCGCGCCTGCGCCTATATATAAACTCCTCGAAGCAGCTTGATCAGAACCAAGTACGCACGCCAAGTCAAGTGCAAAGCTAGGCTAGCAAATACTTGAGCAGGCAGGAGGTTTAGCAATGGCGATCGCCAAGCTTGTAGTCGTGGGCATGGCCATCCTTGTAATCCTGCTGCAGGTGTCGACGTGCGCCGTGGCCCGGCACCACGCCAAGCCGGACCCGTGCGCCAGCGAGGACGACTCCGTGCCGGGCATGCTGCACAAGCACAAGCACAAGAAGCCCCACTGCCCCTCGCCGGGCGGCACCGGTGGTGGCGGCGGCGGCGGCGGCACCCCAGGCGTGATGACGGTGAACGGCTTCGAGAAGGGCCAGGAGGGCGGCCCGCCGTCGGAGTGCGACGGCAAGTTTCACAGCAACAAGGAAATGATCGTGGCGCTGTCGACGAGGTGGTACGCGGGCGGACGCCGGTGTGGCAAGATGATCAACATCACCAGCAAGAAGAACGGGCGCACCGTGCAGGCCAAGGTGGTGGACGAGTGCGACTCCAACCACGGCTGCAAGACCAACATCGTGGACACCTCCGAGGCCGTGTGGAAGGCGCTCGGGCTCGACAGCAACATCGGCGAGGTGCCCGTCACATGGTCCGACGCCTGACACCATGTATTCCCCGGCCATGGATTCCAGGTTGCTCGAAGCCAGTCACGTACGGTGTGCGTGGGAAAGTTCTCTAGCTGTTTCCTCGCCCTGGGTACGTACGTATGTATACGTTTGAAGCGCGAGTGTCGTTGTCAACCTCGACGGGTAGGTAGCTTGTCGAGTAGTTACTTCGTATAATAACAGAATAAAACTACCTCTGTGGATGGTAGCGCGGGTTTATCTTGGTACTCCTACTAAGATCCACGCGTGTGTACGTGTCGGTGTGAGTCTCAGTTTACTATCGCTGTTTCCTGTTGTGGAATATGCTATATCCCATATTTCACGGTAAGAGATCGCTAACCAGGCCTGTCGCCTGGTATGGAATATGCTATATCGTAATCATATACTCCGTATGTTGTAATTGTACTACGTTTACTACTTGTATATATATTACTCCTATGTATAAATAATGTTGCAGTATCTGTCTTCTTATTCGAGGGCGAGAGTACCCTCCGCATCGTCCATTTTCACGTGGCGTGCTGCGAGGTCTTTCAGGGGCTCTATGTGCCATCCGAGCTGTCCGGACAGCCCCACCCGGACGACCCGCCTCGGAGCTCCATGACGGGTGGATCGCGGGCGCGCGCTCGGGGCAACCGTCATGGGTCGGTTTCGGCCGCGCCCGCATGCGCCCTCTAGCCCCCCTCCCCCCCCTCTCACGCTGGACAAGCCAACCCAACCCGTCTGTCGGCGTCTTCAACCTACGTCGGGCAGGTTCGATCGCGACGGGCGGGTCGCGTGTGTGTTTCGCCCGCATGAGCCAGGACCAAATGTCGACATTGTCGCTTGCGCCGATCTAGTTCAGCCGCAATAGGAGGTGGTGCATCACACCTGCCTACGCCGCATATGGGGGCGTGCATCGCGCCCTTGTGGGGCCAGGCGGTCAGGTTTCGTTGTCCTGTAAGCGCCTTTTGTCTCTGGTTGGGGGTCCAACTCATGGACCTTGGGTTGGCATGGCCCCGTGCGCAACGGGCCAGCCGGACCCACCTGTCAGTGTCATCGCTTTGCGCCGGGCTAGTACAGTCGCGACAGGCGGGGCGTGCGTCGCCCCTGCCGGCTCGCGTGTAGAGGCATGCATCACGGCCCCTAGGGCTAGACAAACATGTTTTGTTCGCCTATCAGCGCCTTCATCTCTAGTTGGGCTCTAGTTGGGTGGTCGGACTCACGGGCCTTGTGTTGCCATGGCCCCATGCGCGACGGGCCAGCTATGCCCGCCTGTCAGCATCTTCGCCCCTTGTCAGGCTAGTTCATTCACGATAGGCCGGCCATGCATGCCGCCCCTGACACTGACTCGTGGGCAGGGGCCCTTTCTGTTGGGGTGGTTCGCTCTTGCCAGCTGAGTAAGTTTGTTTGAGTCGAGCATGCCCGTGCCGCCGGCTATGTGTTCTATCATCGTTTAACGGACCAGGTCGTCAAGCCTAGCTTGTGCTAGCCGGTGTGTGTCGAGTCGGTCTGTTTCGTGGTCATTTTCGTCTTTTCCTTAAGATGATTGCGTTTTTTATAAGTTCGTTGTTTTATGCCGCACATCGGACGTTGTGTGCACTGGCTTGACCTAGTTGGTAGCCATCAGGATCTTGAGGCAGATGTTCTCCAATGTGACCGCGGGCAGTCGGAGTGCCGCTATTGCGTGGGAGAGGTCGTCGCCACGGAGGCAGGTGATGGAGGTGGACAGCGTATTGCCTAGGTGTGTGGTCCGCAGAAATTTTCCACAACTTTTATCCACTTAGGAGTAACTAGGGAAATGGCCATTAAGGAGTTTCTTTTGGACAATGCATCTGCCACAATATTTTATTTTCCTTTCTTGTATTCCAGGTGGAAATTAAATTCCAGTAGCTTCAACATTGGTTTTTGTTGAATATTGTAGGATATCCTTTGGTCTATCATGAATTTCAGGCTTTGATGGTCAGTTCTAATGATCAATTCATTGCCAAGGAAATACCGTCGGCACCTTTTTAACGCCTCAATTATTGCTAGGGCCTCCTTTCCATAGGTAGATAAGTGCAACATTTCTTGGGCATAAGCTAGAGTTGTAGTATGCTACAGATCTCCCCCTCTACATCATGATTGCTCCCAGACCAGTACGTGAAGCATTTGTTTCTAACACAAAAGGCTCTGGGAAATCGGGTATAGCCAATGTGGGCACATATGTGAAAGCTACTTTGAGTTGTTGAAATATTGTCCCTTGTGTTTCGGTCCAGCAAAATTGCTCTATCTTCAACACATCATGGAGGGCCTAGCAATGGTGCCGAAATCCTTAACAAATCTTCTGTAATAGCCACAATGACCAAGAAATGCCCTTAACCTAGTGGCAATGGTTGGTGTAGGCCAGTCAGTTGTAGCAACAACCTTTGAGGGGTCAGTAGTAACCCATCAGCAGAAATTATGTGTCCAAGGTACTCAATTTGGGGCATTGCAAACACACATTTTGAAAAGCTGGCAAATAGCTTGTGTTCTTTGAGAAGGTTCAAAACAATATATAGATGTTCCACATGTTCTTCATGTGTGTTGCTGAAAACCAAGATATCATAAAAATAACAATATGAATTTCCTTACACATCTGCAAAGATGTTGTTCATCAGGGATTGAAAGGTTCCAGAGGCATTAGTTAGCCCAAAGGGCATGACTAGGAACTCATACTACCCAAAGTAGGTTCTAAATCTAGTTTTAGGGATAGCCTTTTCATGCATTTTGATTTGGTGGTAACTAGATCTAAGATCCAGTTTGGAAAAAAACTGTTGCTCCATGGAGTTCATCTAGGAGGTCCTCAATTACATGTATTGGGTACTTGTTTCTTATTGTGGCAGCATTTAATCACCTATAGTCAATGCACAACCTCTAGGATCCATCTTTTTTCTTTCTATGATTGTTGGAGAAGAGTAGGGACTGTGGATCTCTCTTACGATCCTAGACATGAGCAAACTTTTCACTTGTATTTCCAATTCATCCTTTTGTAGGTGAGATATTCTATATGGTCTTGTATTTGGAGGTATAGTGCCCTCCTTGAGTGGAATAGTATGGTCACAATCCCTTTTTGGAGGAAGACCAGTAGGTTATTTGAAAAATTCTTAGCATTGTTCTGGTAGCTGTGTTATTTTTGACAACTGAGCTGAAGAGGGGATCCTGAGGGCAATGTCATGTATGAGTACAAAACGTAGGCCGTAGCTCCTCCTTTCGACATTTTTTCACTTCAAAAAACTCAATGTTTGTTGTTGTAGCTATGTTATCACAAGTTGGAATGGTTACTAGTGTCTTTTTGTCGTTTAGTAGAGATAGTTGTCTTGGTTGTAACTGAAAGATATTGGACTATGCTTTGCTGGCCAATCACAACCCAGTATCATGTCATGCCCAGGGAGATCTAAAACTCTGAATGCTTGCTGAAATAAATGTGTACCAGTAGTAATGGAAGTGACAAGTATATAAGATCCTGACCAGAGTTTGCCTCCCCCAGCTACAGACACCACTTTATTTTGGTCCTTGATAATTGTACAACTTGTTTGGAGAGCAAATTTCAAGTTCATATATGTAGAGTCGCTACCATAGTCCCCAAGTGAATTGCTTATTTGCCCCCAATATTAGTACTATGGAAATAGAACTGACATTTTTATATTGCATAGCTTTAAGAGGTATATTCATGCAGTGCTCTTCCCCTTGTGATTTCTCCTCTTGTTCCTGTTGTTCCATTTCTTCTGGTAGTTGTTGATTTTCTATGGGATCCTCACGAGTTAACAAATGTATAATTGGAACCCGCTTGCATTTGTGTCCATGGTACCACTGGTCCCCACATAGCCAACATTTTATTGGTTCCCTTGGTCTCTGAGTTACTATTGGAAGTTTCATTGTAGTTGGTTTGTCTAGGTTGCTGGTGAATTATTTCGTATAAGAAGTTGCATACTTCCCAGAGGAAGATAACTGAATATATTTTCCTTTGGCAAGTGCTCCTTGCTCCAAATCAACAGTTAACGAGTAAACATCAATGATATTTGTGGGCCTGAAGGGCCTAAACTAGTATTTCAGGTGAGATCTTAGCCCATTTACATAACATTTAACAAACCATTGTTCTGTGCTAGTTGTGTTTTCTTCTTGAAATCTGCCATAAGGTCTTCAAATTGCTCAATATACTCAGCCACTATCAGGTTGTTCTGCATGAATGTGTTAAACCTTTCATCCAGATCATATGAAGTAGAGGCTGAGAATTTGTGTAATATTTGAGCACAAAATTGGGACCACACGAGCTGTTTCTTGAGTAGCCCTGGTTTTCTAAGCCTCTTCCAGTTACATAGAGTTGTGCTAAATCACTTTTGTACTCAGCTGGTGCTCCTGTCATATGGAAATATCTGTCACATTGCCTAATCCATCCTCCTGGATTAGTGCCATCAAACCTTGGAAATTCCATTATCGGTCCCTTAGTAATGGACTTAGAAATTTTGTTATCATTTCTCTTTCATACTGTTTGTAATAATCCTCCTATGGTGTTCTGACAAATGGTGGCTGGAAGTTATGAAATCTTGGTGTGCGGTTTTCTAATTGGTGCAATAGGAGTTGCATGTCCTGAGTAAATGTCTTGGACTGAAATGTTGCCAAAACTAGATGACACCCCGTGCTTTGCCACGGAACTATTAACAAATAATTTGATGTTTAAAAACATTAGAAAGTTTATCAAACATAGTATAATTTTATGACAAATAATTTTCTCTGAAAGAAATATTGTTTAGAGTAAACATCTAAGAAAAAATGATGAAAAAGCTGAAAATGAGTGTGAATTTGTTCTGTTAATTTATTAATTGACAATATATCAATTAGGTGACATGAGATGAAAACTACATTGAGTAGAGACAGTGGAGATATCTCAACCCTTGGCTAAACCTAAAATAACGATGACAAGTACAAAGGTTCATTAATTAGAAAAGGGGTAATTAGATTTATGCCCCTAGTTGTGTCCCACTCGGCTGTTTCACCCCTAATTTCCAAAAGTCACCGGTTCTGTCCAAGTCACTTCGCTCCTCTTATGCTTTTGCCCTTTGACCATTTGACCGTCAGTTTGAAAACTTCATAACTAATTCACACTAAATCATAAAAATGCAAATAAGACACCAAAATGTTTGGAAAAACATCACCTATATGTTAGTGTCATTTGCATTCATGACAAAAGTGTTGGCAAGTGCCCATCCGAGTTTTAGCTCTTCTGATACCACCATGAATAGTAAAATCTAAAAAATCCAAAAATTCTAAAAAATATTTGGTGGCAAAGAATGAAAAATGTTTTAAGTGCTTGCCAAGTTTCATTAGGGAATCACGTTTGTTGATGTCGTGGCAAAAAAACCAATCAACACTCCAAAATAGATTTTTTTGCCATGACTTTCACGAATGTCGTTCCCTGATGAAACTTGGCAAGAACTAAAAACATGTGTCATTCTTTGCCACCAATTTTTTAGAATTTTTTTTAATTTTACTATTCATGGTGGTATCATAAGAGCTAAAACTCGGATGGGCACTTTCCAACACTTTGGTCATGAATGCAAATGACACTGACATGTAGGTGATGTTTTTCCGAATATTTTGGTATCTTATTTGCATTTTTTCTAATTTAGTTATGAAGTTTTCAAACTGATGGTCAAACGGTCAAATGGCAAAAGCATAAGAGGAGCGAAGTGACTTGGACATAACCGATGACTTTTAGAAATTAGGGGTAAAACAACCGAGTGGGACACAACTAGGGGCACAAATCTAATTATCCCATTAGAAAAACACGAGTTCACTCATAATTTGATTTTCTATAAAAAATGATTGCTTATAAATCATGAGGCTCATTGTTGAGTAAATCATGCCTCTCACCGGATCAACCATGTGTAGTGTATTGCAGCCATTCATCATAATATTCCAAGGAAGCTTAAATTCTTTTGTTTGTCTTGTTTGGTGTGCAACCATGCATGATTCCACATTAGGTGAAGCATATTTCCATCATAAAAGGCCAATTAACTACCTGGGTGTATGCAATGGAACAAAATTGGGATTAAAAGGCTGCATGGGAACAATTGATTCTTAAAAAAGAAGAAGATAACTTGATGAGCTACCTATTTGTTCGCAACGGAGTCAAATTGGGATTAGAAGGTTGTTTGGAACACTAGATGTTCGAGGTAATTAAGTCATCTAGTGCAATTTTGTGGTCCATTGGGAGTAAAAGGGATATGATTAGAAAGCACAAGAGAATTGGAATTAGAATAGATGGTCGTTTGGGCTTTTCGAGATCAAACAATCGCATTAACAACACGTGAAGTCTAACCAAATTGTTGAGCGGGGACTCGTGCTAGATGTCTAGAGTGGATTGGGTGATGTCAATGTTGGGGAACGTAGTAATTTCAAAAAAAATCCTACGCACACGCAAGATCATGGTGATGCATAGCAACAAGAGGGGAGAGTGTTGTCTACGTACCCTCGTAGACCGTAAGCGGAAGCGTTATGACAACGCGGTTGATGTAGTCGTACGTCTTCACGATCGACCGATCCTCAGTACCGAACGTACGACACCTCTGCGTTCAGCACACGTTCAGCTCGGTGACGTGCCGCGAACTCACGATCCAGAAGAGCTTCAGGGAAGAGCTTCGTCAGCACGACGGCATGGTGACGGTGTTGATGAAGCTACCGACGCAGGGCTTCGCCTAAGCACCGCTACGATATGACCGAGATGGATTATTGTGGAGGGGGGCACTGCACACGCCTAAGAAAGATCAATTATCAACTTGTGTGTCCATGGGGTGCCCCCTCCCCCGTATATAAAGGAGTGGAGGATGGGGACGGCCGTCCTTCTACTAAGGCGCGCCCTGGGGAGTCCTACTCCCACCAGGAGTAGGATTCCCCCTTTCCATGTAGTAGGAGTAGGAGAGAATGAAAGGGAAAAGAGAAGAGAAGGAAGGAGAGGGCGCCGCCCCTCCCCCTAGTACAATTCGTACTAGGCCTTGGGGGGCGTGCAGCTTCCCCTCTCTCTTTCCCCTAAAGCCCAATAAGGCCCATATACTCCCCGGCGAATTCCCGCAACTCTCTGGTACTCCGATAAATACCCGAACCACTCAGAACCTTTCCGATGTCCGAATATAGCCTTCCAATATATCGATCTTTATGTCTCGAACATTTTGAGACTCCTCGTCATGTCCCTGATCTCATCCGGGACTCTGAACAACCTTAGGTACATCAAAACACATAAACTCATAATACCGATCGTCACCGAACGTTAAGCATGCGGACCCTACGGGTTCGATAACTATGTAGACATGACCGAGACTCATCTCTGGTCAATAACCAATAGCAGAACCTGGATGCTCATATTAGCTCCTACATATTCTACGAAGATCTTTATCGATCAAACCGCATAACGGTATACGTTGTTCCCTTTGTCATCAGTATGTTACTTGCCCGAGATTCGATCATCGGTATCTCAATACCTAGTTCAATATCGTTACCGGCAAGTCTTTTTACTCGTTCCGTAATGCATCATCCCGCAACTAACTCATTAGTCACATTGTTTGCAAGGCTTATAGTGATGTGCATTACCGAGAGGGCCCAGAGATACCTCTCCGACAATCGGAGTGACAAATCCTAATCTCGATCTATGCCAACTCAACAAGTACCACCGGAGACACATGTAGAGCACCTTTATAATCACACAGTTACGTTGTGACGTTTGGCAGCACACAAAGTGTTCCTCCGGTATTTGGGAGTTGCATAATCTCATAGTCATAGGAACATGTATAAGTCATGAAGAAAGCAATAGCAATATACTAAACGATCAAATGCTAAGCTAACAGAATGGGTCAAGTCAATCACATCATTCTCTAATGATGTGATCCCGTTAATCAAATGACAACTCATGTCTATGTGTAGCGACCCGACCCAAAATCGGTTAAGTCTCTGTGTAGCTGTACCATCCCAAGATCATGCTGGCACACAGTACATTGATGAAAAGATTCAAAGTTCAATCACACCTGAATTTATTACATGATTCTCATATCCAGTCTTTATTACAATAGAATAAATTCGGCCGAAGGCCAACTCATGAGAAATAAACTAAATAAAGCTGCGGAAGCGTAGATGAACAACGAGTCCATCCGACTCCATAGGGCAATCGCCAAGCATAGATTGTAGCCTCACTCCTGGTCGGAAAACTCCTCTGCAACATAAGACGTTGCAGCCGTGTAGGTCAGCATTTTGAATATGCCGGCAAGTCATAGAGAGAACAACAATAAAATTTCTAACACTATATGCAATTTGGCTGTGGGGCTCTAAGTTTTATGTTTTTGCGAAAAAGCCAATATTTTTTCCTATAACAAAGGACTTGCTTGCAATTACTACAAAATGTTGGTTGTTATTGAGATGGTTCCGCCAACCAATGTCTCATTCCCAATTATTAAATAACCCCTCAATTAATTTAGTTCGGTGTTGAGATTTTCGAAATACTCCAATTTCCAGAGGCTCATTTGCCCGTAACCGGGGACACGGCTAATCGATTAGGTTGTTACTCTGCAGAGTCTTGTGCACTTTACCCGCAAGAATCGTTCCCTCCTTTATGTCCTCGCACTGCCTGGTGTTTGAAGACAGGATGAATGAAACAGGGTCTTCCGTAGAGTTTCTCTGAGCACTGCCGGTACCCATCCATGTCCTACCGTTCTTCTACATCTGCTGGCACCGTCCGTCCAGAGTCACGCCTAGGGTCAACCCAGCCAGAGCCCATAATGGCTTGCGGTTGCATAGGTAAGCTTCCGGTCAAAGGGTATCCATCCATCTCTTCGTGGCTGGGTGAAGCTTTCCGCAAGATGTCATGGCGCTCCTCCATGCATCCCGGCCATCCGCTGGTTCCTCCAGGGTGCCCGTCAACCGTCCTCCCCCCAGTAGTGAATTTGAAGTCCATCTTGAGCTTGAAGTCATGGGGTTGTCATCATCTTGACTCTCACATCTCCCTTATGAAACACTCAACCAACCCCGTCTACGAGCATAGCAAAATAAACTACATCGTCCCGGGCAATGGTAACAAGGGGAAGTGGGTTCATCCTACCTCATGATACTACTCAAGAACATAACTTAAAATTCTCCTACTGCATGCATGGTGGGGAGGAATAATTCTAATGCAACAAAATCACAGGTATTGTAAAACATGATCAAATAACTTGCCTGGCTGACGGTCTTCAAACGCTAGTGACTCGAGATAGCAAGCTTCGCACTCCGGAAATTCTATTGAGTCAAACAATAGCACATATAAGTATTTCACTAATGACATATCAGCAAACTAAAGGAAAACACACAAGCACTCAAACCAAAATCAAAGAAAACTCGAGGAAAACAAAATCAAGGTTTCCATCACATCAAGCAACAACAAGGAAATAGTTTTAACCTACTAACACTTTTCTTTACAGATCCAAAACAATGGTTTTACTAACTAACATAGAGGAAAACAACATACAAACTAGGTGCAAAAAGATTCAAACCAATATCTATTATAGAACTCCTGTTATACCTAAAACAAAACTATTGAGAAAATAAAATAAAACTTTTATTTTGCTGTAAATAAATGTTCACTCTTTGTAACTACAGAAACTAATCTAAAATAAATTATAACATAGGAAAAATAAAATTTAAAAATAACTAGAACAACAGAAACTAACAACATGCTAAATAAACTAGAAAAGCTTGTTTTCGCATAAAAACTATTTTTAATAAAGACTAAAAATGCCCAAATAAATTCCTACTGCTAGACAAAGTCAAAACAAAGCAGTGACAAAAAGAATCACAAAAAAAATCCTAACTCAATTTATAGCAGAAAAACTAATCTGACTAAAACTAATATAAAATAATTTTTAAAAACCTAAACATGGCCGAATCTAATTTTTACAGGAACTATAGGAAATTTGCAAACTAGAGCAAAAAGAATCAACGAAAAATATTAAATAACTTAAAAGATATAGATTTTACAAAACTGGAACTATTCTATTAAAAACAGAAACGAAAAATTAAAATAAAACACCTAGGCGCTAACGGGCCGAAACAGTGAGCGATCCGGAAACTAAACAACGCTCGGGCATTGTATAAACTAAACCGTGCACGCGCTTAATAACAGAAAACCGACCGATTCGATCTAACTAAACCAGGTAACTAAACCAAAATAAAACCACCTAAACCGATCTAACCCATAACTAAAACCGATCTATATGAAATAAAACCATACCCCTTCGGAATCTAATCTAGGCCCTAGGTTTCAGATCGAACGGCGAGGGGAGGTGGCGGCTTACTGCGGCGGAGGTCGACGGCGACAGAGGGTGGCGGAGGTCGGCGTCGAGCGGGGCGGGGTCTCCGGCGGTCGGCGAGGGTGGAAAAGACGTCGGGCGGATGCGGCGGAGCTTGGGGAAGTCGGGGGCGGAGTTGTTGGAGCTCGGGGATGGCGCAGACGTCGGGTGCGAGGCGAAACAGAGCCCGGTGCTCTGCAGCTCTGGCGGGTGGCGGGCGAGCTTGGGGTCGTCTCTGCTGTGGATAAGAGGGCCGCAGAACATGTCAAAAAAGTGGGCAACGGCGACGGAAGTACGTGGGTGGAAATTGGGATCGAGGGAGAGCTCACCGGAGTCGGAACGGGCGGCGAACTGCGGCGGCAGCATCGAGATGCGTTTGGCGAGGGCGTGAGCTGCGGTGGGTTTTGGGCTAGGGTTTTAGGGGGATCGAGAGAGGAGGGGCCTAGGTATTTATAGGACACCTTTCTTGGGGCAGGGGCGACTCGGGATCGTGATCCCGTTGAATTCGGACGCGGCGGCGGCGTCGAACGCGCTCTGGCGCGGCATAGCATGGGCGAGGGGAAAGAGAAGGGGTGGGGATGAGGGCGGGCCCCGCGGGTCAGTGGGAGAGGGAGAGAGGAGAGCGAGCGGGCGACCGAGGGGAGAGGGGTTCGGGCGTGCGCCGCGCTGGGGCAGGCCGGCTCGGTTGCTGGTGGGCTGCGGCTCAGCGCTGCTGGGCCGGTTGGCCTGGCTGGCGCCTTGGACCCTTTTTTTTTGAAATACCATAGAGAGAGAAAATTAATTATAGGTAAACCTATAATATTTTTATATAGGACATATATATATCAAAATTCTCAGGGGAATTAATCCTATAGCGTGGACATTTTTATAGAGGCAAAACAGAAACTAAAAAAACATTTTCTGCAAACTCCAAATAAAATTCAAATTTGAATTCAAACCTTTTGGCAATATTCTCTTCTGAAATTTTTGGAGTGTCATGTTAGCTCCTCTCATACTTTTTCTCAAGTATTTGTCAGGGATATTGAGGTAGATTTTTAAATGCCAAGTTGAATCCAAATTCAATAAAAAATTCAAAAGCCTTTGAAAATTTCCAAATGCCACTCAATTCAAACAAAATGCATAGATGCTTAACTAATAATTGTAAAACATTCCAAATTGAAAATTTGGGATGTTACAAACCTACCCACCTTAAGATGAATCTCGCCCTCGAGATTCGGGTTGGCTAGCAAATAGGTGCGGGTGGTCTCGGCAGAGATCTTCTTCTCGCTCCCAGGTGGCTTCCTCCTCGGAATGATGACTCCACAGAACCTTGCAAAACTTGATGATCTTGCTGCGGGTAACTCTGTTCGTAGTCTCGAGAATCCTGACAGGTTTCTCCTCATAAGTCAGATCACTTTCAAGCTGTATGGCCTCTAGGGGCACTGTGTCTCTCAAAGGAATATCGGCCATCTCAGCATGGCATTTCTTCAGCTGGGAAACATGGAAGACATCATGAACCCCTGACAATCCTTCCGGCAATTCCAGCTTGTATGCAACTTCTCCTCTGCGTTCGAGGATTTTGTAGGGGCCTATGAAACAGGGTGCTAACTTTCCTTTAACACCAAATCTCTTGATTCCATGAAGTGGGGACACACGGGGATAGGCTCGGTCTCCAACTTCATACGTTACCTCCTTGCTTTTACTGTCGGCATAACTCTTCTGTCTCGACTGGGCTATCTTGAGTCTATCTCGAATCAGTTTGACCTTCTCTTCGGAGTCTCTGATAGGATCGGGACCAAAAAGCTTCCGGTCTCCAACACCATCCCACAGCAATGGTGTTCTGCACCTCCTTCCGTATAGATCTTCGAAAGGGGCCATCTTCAAACTAGTCTGATAGCTGTTATTGTACGAGAAATCTGCGTATGGCAGATTGTCATCCCAGCTAGACCCATAGTCTAGCGCACAGGCTCTCAACATTTCCTCCAGAATCTAGTTGACTCTCTCAGTTTGTCCATCTATCTGCGGATGAAAAGCTATACTGAACTCCAGCCTCGTACCCAAAGTTTCATGCAACTGATTCCAAAACTTTGAGGTAAATTGCGTTCCTCTATCTAACACGATACTCCTCGGAACTCCATGCAGACATATGATCCTGGTCATGTATATCTTGGCTAACTTAGCGCTGGTATATGTAGTCTTTACGGGAATGAAATGAGCTACCTTGGTCAAGCGATCAACCACTACCTAGATGGAATCATAACCTGAACAGGTCCTGGGTAATCCTGTGATAAAATCCATTCCAAGTTTTTCCCATTTCCACTCGGGAATCGGCAGTGGTTGAAGTAACCCTGCCGGCTTCTGATGCTCAGCCTTTACTCGCTGACAAACATCGCATACTGCTACGTACTCGGCAATATCCTTCTTCATACCTGTCCACCAGAAACTTTCCTTCAAATCGAGATACATCTTGGTGTTTCCTGGGTGAATCGAGTACGGTGAATCATGGGCCTCCTGAAGAATTAACTTCCTGACCTCTGGGTCATTGGGCACATATATGCGATCCTCAAACCATAAAGTTCCGTGTTCATCCTCACGGAAACCTTTAGCCTTTCCGTTACTCATCTTTTCCTTTATCTCTACAATTTCCTTGTCCGTCTTCTGGGCCTCACAGATCTTTTCGGTCAGAGTGGACTAAATATCCAAGGTGGCGACAAATCCTCTTGGTACTATTTCCAATCGGAGATCTCTGAGACTGTCGGCTAAATTCTGAGGTAATCCTCCAGCTATGAGGGTGTTCACATGGGTTTTATGGCTCAAGGCATCCGCTACAACATTTGCTTTCCCTGGGTGGTAATGCAATCTCATATCATAGTCCTTGATCAATTCAAGCCATCTCCTTTGTCTGAGGTTCAACTCCTTCTGCGTGAAGATGTACTTCAAGCTCTTATGATCCGTGTAAACATCACAACTATTTCCGACAAGGAAATGTCTCCACGTCTTGAGTGCGTGCACTACGGCTGCTAACTCCAAATCGTGCGTGGCATAATTCATCTCATGAGGTCGTAGCTGTCTGGAGGTATAAGCTACAACTTTTCCTTCCTGCATGAGCACTCCTCCGAGCCCTTGACGAGAAGCGTCACAATACACCTGGTAGTCCTTGTGTATGTCCGAAAAAATGAGTACTGGGGCTGTAACCAGACGTTTCTTCAACTCCTGAAAACTGGCTTCACAATCCTCGGTCCAAATGTACTTTGTTTCCTTCTTCAACAGCTCGGTCATGGGTTTAGCAATCTTGGAGAAATTCTCAATAAATCTCCAATAGTATCCTGCGAGTCCGAGAAAACTGCGGATCTCCTTGAATGAGGTGGGGGATTGCCAGTTGGTGACCGATTCAACCTTGGTGGGGTCAACTGCTATTCCTTCTCCTGAAATAACATGTCCAAGGAATCCGACTTCCTTCAACCAAAATTCATATTTGCTGAACTTGGCATATAACTGATGTTCTCGGAGTTTCTCCAGGACTAGACGCAGATGTTCCTTGTGCTCTTCCTCGCTCTTGGATAAAACCAAGATGTCATCGATGAACACCACGACAAACTTTTCCAGATATTCCATAAATACCTTGTTCATCATGCTCATGAAATATGCAGGGGCATTAGTCAATCCGAATGACATGACGGTATACTCATATAAACCATACCTGGTGGTGAAGGCTGTTTTGGGTATATCCTGTTCATGAATCTTCAGCCGATGATACCCTGATCTAAGATCGATCTTGGAAAATACTTTGGCCCCGACTAGCTGATCAAATAAATCATTAATCATCGGTAGAGGGTACTTATTCTTGATGGTCCCGTCGTTCAATGAACGATAATCTACAACCATTCTCAGGGTTCCATCCTTCTTCTCTACCAAAAGAACTGGGGCTCCCCAAGGTGACGAACTTGGGCGAATATATCCTTTCTCCAATAATTCCTTGATCTGCTGCTTGATCTCTTCCAAATCATTCGGGGGCATCCGATAAGGTCTCTTGGATATTGGGGCTGTGCCAGGTAATAATTCGATCATAAATTCTATTTCTCTATCCGGTGGCATTCCTGGTAATTCTTCCGGAAATACATCCAGAAAATCTTGTACTACAGGCACTTCCTCCTGAACCACTCCCGTGAGGGAATTCACCCACTTCTTTATCGGTGTGCGCCTGGATACATACTTGATCCTCTTCTGCTCTGGGGTGGTGAGCAAAATCGTCTTGCGGGCACAGTCGATGTTCCCTTCAAACTTCGTCAACCAGTCCATGCCTAGGATCACGTCCAATCCCTGGGATTCTAAGACTATGAGGTCTACGGGAAAATCATGATTTCCGATGCTGAGGGTTGAATGACAGCCTAAGCCTGCCATCATCTCTCCTCCTGGAGAAGTGACTTGGATCGGGGTTCTAAGGGTCCTAGCGGGCAACCCGTATTTTTCCACAACTACCCTTGATATGAATGAATGCGTTGCACCGGAATCAAAGAGTACCAATACTAGACGTGAATTTAATAAAAACTTACCAACCACAGTTTCTGGCTGATCATAGACGTCCTCCATGTCAATGTGATTCACCTGAGCACGAGGAAAAGGGTTGGGCTTCTTTGCTGAGCTTCCATTGCCGTTGCCGTTCCCATTCCTCTGCTTGGCCTCTGGACAATCGGTGGCGTAGTGTCCTGTCTTCTGGCACTTGAAACAGGTGATATGACTCAGATCCTTCTGAGTCGGAGCAGGACGGTGCTGGTTGCCGTTGCCTCCATTGCCTGACTTGGGGTTGTTGTCGTGGTTGCGATTGTTCCCATTCCCTCCATGGTTATGTCCTCCATGATTGTGTCCTCCATGGGTGTGATGGTTATGTCCTCCCGAGTATGGGGCATAGCGGGGCTTCTGCTGAGCTCCAGAGTTGTACTTTCCCTGGCTGTATTTCCGCTTGCAGCTTTCAATTTGTTGCTGCTTGCCTTCAAGTATAGTGGCCTTGTCTACCAGCTCCTGGTAGTTGTTGAAGGTAGCCACCATTAGCTGCATTCCCAGCTCATCATTGAGTCCCTCAAGAAACTTCTTCTGTTTTGCGGCATCTGTGGCCATGTCATCTGGGGCATATCGAGATAACTTGTTGAACTCATCCACATACTGCCCCACAGTACGATTCCCCTGGCATAAGTTGCGGAACTCACGCTTCTTCAGACTCATGGCTCCAGCTGAGACATGCGCGATGCGGAAAGCCCGCTGGAACTGATTCCATCTCATGGTGGTGACCGGATAAGTGGCGGTGTAGTTTTCCCACCAAGAGGCTGCAGGTCCATTCAGTTGATTTGCGGCAAAACGCACCTTCTCAGCATCTGTGCATCCATCAGTTGTTAGATCCCTTCCGATCTTGCGGAGCCAATCATCAGCTACAATCGGCTCGGTGCTACTAGAGAACACCGGCGGATTCAGCCTTAGGAACCGGGTCAGGTTATCGACAGGGGGTGGTGGCGGTGGATTGTTGTTGTTGTTGCCTTGGTTTTGGATGAGCATTTGCATTAAGGCATTCTGCTGTTGAATTAGCTGGGTGAGCTCCGGCGGGAAAGTGAAACCGGGGTCACATCTCGGAGGCATCTGGTGTTATGGAGTGAATGAGAAATTAGAATAGAACAAGGGTCTGATGAGAAAATAGCACTACCCAAATGAATGCACAAACACAATCACACCAATCATTTATTCATTCAACTCAAGCAAGGTTCAAACTCGGATTACAAGATCTCATGACTAATCGAAAATAACGGCCTAACTGATCGACAAAAAATAAAAATAAAAATAACATGGCGGTCGACTAAATGTCTTCATCAATTATCCCTGCGTCCTCTGGTGCGTCGTCCTCTGGTGCGGCGTCTCCTCTTGCGGCTTCCTTCGGTGGAGCTCTCTTCATAATCCTGGTCATTGCTCACGAGAGGTCCATCATCTCCACTCGGGAAAAGGTCTTCTCCCAGATCCGTCTTCTCCTCCAGTGTGGCAATATATTTCTTCCGGTCCTCGAGTCTTTCCATAAAATCCTTGACTTCATCCTCATGCTCATAGTGGGCTTCACGTGCTGCATCCTCTAGTTCAATTTCACGAAGATGCAACTTTTGGACCGTCTTCAAGCTCCCGCGCATCTGAATCTCTAGAGCCCTGATGTGAGCCTCCAAGTCTTGGACATATGAGTGAACGGAGTCGTCATCTATGGTGCGGATAATCTCTCCATCTGCAGTCCTGCGAGAAATCATGGTGTGGTCTGATCCAACAAGCTCGGTCCTGTATTCCTCCTGGATGCGTCCAAGTGCAGTATGAACTGCTATGTCTCTCCCGAGTACCAAGTGGGAGAAGTGAACTTGAAGTCAACGGGCGCTGAGAGGCTTCCAAAAGTTCTCCCTGGTATGTCCACCTTAATCCTATAATGATGGTCTTCTGGAAATGCCATGATAGGGGTCCCGGTGATAGACGGCAGAGCAATCTTCAATTCCTTGGTGATCTGGACCAGCCTCCTGCCGAAAAGCATTATCTCATCTCGCTAGCAAAACTCCGGGCGCAGAACTGGGATGAACTTGACGGCCATCTAGAATGTTGAAATCGGAGAGAAGTCAGAAATGAACAGGGGAGAATTACAGAATGATAAGGACATAAAATAAAATAGTCTCTTCCTATGGATTTCCGATCCTAGGGGTTACGTCCTACGGTCAGCGTGTGCTCTGAATACCATCTCTGTAGCGACCCGACCCAAAATTGGTCAAGTCTCTGTGTAGTTGTACTATCCCAAGATCATGTTGGCACACACAGTACATTGATAAAAAGATTCAAAGTTCAATCACACCTGAATTTATTACACGATTCTCATATCGAGTCTTTATTACAATAGAATAAATTCGGCCGAAGGCCAACTCATGAGAAATAAACTAAACAAAGCCGCGGAAGCGTAGATGAACAACGAGTCCATCTGACTCCATAGGGCAATCGCCAAGCGTAGATCGTAGCTTCACTCCTGGTCGGAAAACTCCTCTGCAACATAAGACGTTGCAGCCGTGTAGGTCAGCATTTTGAATATGCCGGCAAGTCATAGAGAGAACAACAATAAAATTTCTAACACTATATGCAATTTGGCTGTGGGGCTCTAAGTTTTATGTTTTTGTGAAAAAGCCAATTTTTTCCTATAACAAAGGACTTGCTTGCAATTACTACAAAATGTTGGTTGTTATTGAGATGGTTCCGCCAACCAATGTCTCATTCCCAATTATTAAATAACCCCTCAATTAATTTAGTTCCGTGTTGAGATTTCCGAAATACTCCAATTTCCAGAGGCTCATTTGTCCGTAACCGGGGACACGGCTAATCGATTAGGTTGTTACTCTGCAGAGTCTTGTGCACTTTACCCGCAAGAATCGTTCCCTCCTTTATGTCCTCGCACTGCCTGGTGTTTGAAGACGGGATGAACGAAACAGGGTCTTCCGTAGAGTTTCTCTGAGCACTGCCGTACCCATCCATGTCCTACCATTCTTCTACATCTGCTGGCACCGTCCGTCCAGAGTCACGCCTAGGGTCAACCCAGCTAGAGCCCATAATGGCTTGCGGCTGCACAGGTAAGCTTCCAGTCAAAGGGTATCCATCCGTCTCTTCGTGGCTGGGTGAAGCTTTCCGCAAGATGTCATGGCGCTCCTCCGTGCATCCCGGCCATCCGCTGGTCCTCCAGGGTGCCCGTCAACCGTCCTCCACCCAGTAGTGAATTTGAAGTCCATCTTGAGCTTGAAGTCATGGGGTTGTCATCATCTTGACTCTCACATCTCCCTTATGAAACACTCAACCAACCCCGTCTACGAGCATAGCAAAATAAACTACATCGTCCCGGGCAATGGCAACAAGGGGAAGTGGGTTCATCCTACCTTATGATACTACTCAAGAACATAACTTAAAATTCTCCTACTCAAGAACATAACTTGCCTGGCTGACGGTCTTCAAACGCTAGTGACTCGAGATAGCAAGCTTCGCACTCCGGAAATTCTATCGAGTCAAACAATAGCACAAATAAGTATTTCACTAATGACATATCAGCAAACTAAAGGAAAACACACAAGCACTCAAACCAAAATCAAAGAAAACTCGAGGAAAACAAAATCAAGGTTTCCATCACATCAAGCAACAACAAGGAAATAGTTTTAACCTACTAACACTATTCTTTACAGATCCAAAACAATGGTTTTACTAACTAACATAGAGGAAAACAACATACAAACTAGGTGCAAAAAGATACAAACCAATATTTATTATAGAACTCCTGTTATACCTAAAACAAAACTATTAAGAAAATAAAATAAAACTTTTATTTTGCTGTAAAGAAATGTTCAGTCTCTTTAACTACAGAAATTAATCTAAAATAAATTATAACATAGGAAAAATAAAATTTAAAAATAACTAGAACAGCAGAAACTAACAGCAAGCTAAATAAACTACAAAGCTTGTTTTTGCATAAAAACTATTTTTAATAAAGACTAAAAATGCCCAAATAAATTCCTACTGCTAGACAAAGTCAAAACAAAGCAGTGACGAAAAGAATCACTAAAAAAAATAATCCTAACTCAATTTATAGCAGAAAAACTAATCTGACTAAAACTAATATAAAACAATTTTTGAAAACCTAAACATGGCCGAATCTAATTTCTCCAGCAACTATAGGAAATTTGCAAACTAGAGCAAAAAGAATCAACTAAAAATATTAAATAACTTAAAAGATATAGATTTTACAAAACAGAAACTATTCTGTTAAAAACAGAAACGAAAAATTAAAATAAAACACCTAGGCGCTAACGGGCCGAAACAGTGAGCGATCCGGAAACTAAACAACGCCCGGGCGTTGTATAAACTAAACCGTGCACGCGCTTAATAACAGAAAACCGACCGGTTCGATCTAACTAAACCAGGTAACTAAACCAAAATAAAACCACCTAAACCGATCTAACCCGTAACTAAAACCGATCTATATGAAATAAAACCATACCCCTTCGGAATCTAATGTAGGACCTAGGTTTCAGATCGAATGACGAGGGGAGGTGGCGGCTTACTGCGGTGGAGGTCGACGGCGACAGAGGGTGGCGGAGGTCGGCGTCGAGCGGGGTGGGGTCTCTGGCGGTCGGCGAGGGTGGCAAAGACGTCGGGCGGATGCGGCAGGGCTTGGGGAAGTCGTGGGCGGAGTTGTTGGAGCTCGGGGACGGCGCAGACGTCGGATGCGAGGCGAAACAGAGCCCGGTGCTCTGCAGCTCCGGCGGGTGGCGGACGAGCTCAGGGTCGTCTCTGCTGTGGATAAGAGGGCCGCAGAACATGTCAAAAAAGTGGGCAACAACGACGGAAGTACATGGGTGGAAATTGGGATCGAGGGAGAGCTCACCGAAGTCAGAACGGGCGGCGAACTGCGGCGGCAGCAGCGAGATGCGTTTGGCGAGGGTGCGAGCTGCGGTGGGTTTTGGGCTAGGGTTTTAGGGGGATCGAGAGAGGAGGGGCCTAGGTATTTATAGGACACCTTTCTTGGGGCAGGGGCGACTCGGGATCGTGATCCCGTTGAATTCAGATGCGGCGGCGGCGTCGAACGCGCTCTGGCGCGGCATAGCGTGGGCGAGGGGAAAGAGAAGGGGTGGGGATGAGGGCGGGCCCCGCGGGTCAGTGGGAGAGGGAGAGAGGAGAGCGAGCGGGCGACCGAGGAGAGAGGGGTTCGGGCGTGCGCCGCGCTGGGGCAGGCCGGCTCGGTTGCTGGTGGGCTGCGGCTCAACGCTGCTGGGCCGGTTGGCCTGGCTGGCGCCTTGGACCTTTTTTTTTGAAATACCACAGAGAGAGAAAACTAATTATAGGTGAATCTATAATATTTTTATATAGGACATATATATATCAAAATTCTCAGGGGAATTAATCCTATAGCGTGGACATTTTTATAGAGGCAAAACAGAAACTAAAAAAACATTTTCTGCAAACTCCAAATAAAATGCAAATTTGAATTCAAACATTTTGGCAATATTCTCTTCTGACATTTTTGGAGTGTCATGTTAGCTCCTCTCATACTTTTTCTCAAGTATTTGTCAGGGATATTGAGGTAGATTTTTAAATGCCAAGTTGAATCCAAATTCAATAAAAAATTCAAAAGCCTCTGAAAATTTCCAAATGCCACTCAATTCAAACAAAATGCATAGATGCTTAACTAATAATTGTAAAACATTCCAAATTGAAAATTTGGGATGTTACACTATGGCTAGGAAACTTAACCATCTTTGATTCAACGAGCTAGTCAAGTAGAGGCATACTAGTGACACTTTGTTTGTCTATGTATTCACACATGTATTAAGTTTCCGGTTAATACAATTCTAGCATGAATAATAAACATTTATCATGATATAAGGAAATAAATAATAACTTTATTATTGCCTCTAGGGCATATTTCCTTCAGTCTCCCACTTGCACTAGAGTCAATAATCTAGTTCACATCTTTATGTGATTAGTTCACATCTCCATGTGACTAATACCCAAAGGGTTTACTAGAGTCAATAATCTAGTTCACATCGCTATGTGATTAACCCTCAAAGAGTGATCATGTTTTGGTTGTGAGAGAAGTTTAGTCTACGGGTCTACAACATTCAGATCCGTATGTGTTTCGCAAATTTCTATATCTACAATGCTCTGCACGGAGCTACTCTAGCTAATTTCTCCCACTTTCAATATGTATCCAGATCGAGACTTAGAGTCATCTAGATCGATGTAAAAAGCTTGCATCGACGTAACTCTTTACGACGAACTGTTTTATCACCTCCATAACCGAGAAATATTTCCTTAGTCCTCTAAGGATAATTTTGACCGTTGTCCAGTGATCTACTTCTAGATCACTATTGTACTCCCTTGCCAGAAAGATGCTAAGGTCACTGGTAAACCGCATAACATACTTTATAGAACCTATGACTGGGGCATAGGGAATGACTTTTCATTCTCTTTCTATTTTCTGCTGTGGTCGGTTTTGAGTCTTTACTCAACTTCACACCTTGCAACACAGGCAAGAACTCCTTTGACTGTTCCATTTTGAACTACTTCAAAATCTTGTCAAGGTATGTACTCATTGAAAAAACTTATCAAGCGTCTTGATCTATCTCTATAGATCTTGATGCTCAATGTGTAAGCAGCTTCATCGAGGTCTTTCTTTGAAAAACTCTTTTCAAACACTCCTTTATGCTTTCTAGAAAATTCTACATTATTTCCGATCAACAATATGCCATTCACATATACTTATCAGAAATGCTGCAGTGCTCCCACTCATTTTCTTGTAAATACAGGATTCACTGCAAGTCTGTATAAAACCATATGCTTTGATCACTTTATCAAAGCATATATTTCAACTCCGAGATGCTTGCACCAGTCCATAGATGGATCGTTGGAGCTTGCTCACTTTATTAGCACCTTTAGGATCGACAAAACCTTCTGGTTGCATCATATACAACTCTTCTTTTAAGAAATCCATGAAGGAATACAGTTTTGACATCCATTTGCCAGATTTCATAAAACGTGGCAACTGCTAACATGATTCGAACAGACTTTTAAGCATCGATACGAGTGAGAAAATCTCATCGTAGTCAACACCTTGAACTTGTCGAAAATATTTTGCGACAATTCAAGCTTTGTAGATAGTAACACTACTATCAACGTCCATCTTCCTCTTGAAGATCCATTTATTCTTAATGACTCACCAATTATCGGGCAAGTCAATCAAAGTCCATACTTTGTTCTCATACATGGATCCCATCTCAAATTTTGTTGGGGATATGATTACTGGAGGTAAACCGGCTAGGAGTGGCCGGGTTAGCTCCATGAAGATGTGAGGATGGTGGCGCTTTATGAAGGCCCAAGGCCCAAAGGCGGGTTAGGGTCTGTAGATGTAAATAGACTCTTTCATGTACCTTGTATTGTAAGTTAGAGGAATAGAGACCGAGCCGGACACGTTTATGATTGATACGTCTCCAACGTATCTATAATTTTTGATTGCTCCATGCTATGTTATCTACTATTTTGGGCAATATTGGGCTTTATTATCCACTTTTATATTATTTTTGGGACTAACCTATTAACTGGAGGCCCAGCCCAGAATTGCTGTTTTTTTTGCCTATTTCAGTGTTTCAAAGAAAAGGAATATCAAACGGAGTCAAAATGGTACGAAATCAACTGGAGAAGTTATTTTTAGAAGGAAAGCTACCGGATGGACTTGGACCCCATGTCAGGAACCAAGGGAGGTGCTCACGAGGGTGGGGGCGCCCCCTGCCTCGTGGGCCCCCCGAAGCTCCACCAACGTACTTCCTGCACCCATATATACTCACATACCCTAAAACTTCCAGAACACACAATAGATCGGGAGTTCCGCCGCCAAAAGCCTCCGTAGCCACCGAAAACCACTCTAGACCCATTCCGGCACCCTGCCGGAGGGGGCAACCCTCTCCGGTGGCCATCTTCATCATCCCAGTGCTCTCCATGACGAGGAGGGAGTAGTTCTCCCTCGGGGCTGAGGGTATGTACCAGTAGCTATGTGTTTGATCTCTCTCTCTCTCTCTCGTGTTCTTGATTTGGCACGATCTTGATGTATCGCGAGCTTTGCTATTATAGTTGGATCTTATCTTTCTCCTCCCCCTCTACTCTCTTGTAATGAATTGAGTTTCCCCTTTGAAGTAATCTTATCGGATTGAGTCTTTAAAGATTTGAGAACACTTGATGTATGTCTTGCCGTGCGTATCTGTGGTGACAATGGGATACCACGTGATTCACTTGATGTATGTTTTTGTGATCAACTTGCGGGTTCCGCCCATGAACCTATGCATAGGGGTTGGCACACGTTTTCGTCGTGATTCTCCGGTAGAACTTTGGGGCACTCTTTGAGGTCCTATGTGTTGGTTGAATAGATGAATCTGAGATTGTGTGATGCATATCGTATAATCATACCCACGGATACTTGAGGTGACATTGGAGTATCTAGGTGACATTAGGGTTTTGATTGATTTGTGTCTTAAGGTGTTATTCTAGTATGAACTCTAGGGCTGTTTGTGACACTTATAGGAATAGCCCAACGGATTGATTGGAAAGAATAACTTTGAGGTGGTTTCGTACCCTACCATAATCTCTTCGTTCGTTCTCCGCTATTAGTGACTTTGGAGTGCCTCTTTGTTGCATGTTGAGGGATAGTTATATGATCCAATTATGTTATTATTGTTGAGAGGACTTGCACTAGTGAAAGTATGAACCCTAGGCCTTATTTCCTATCATTGCAATACCGTTTATGGTCACTTTTATCATTAGTTACCTTGCTGTTTTTATAATTTCATATTACAAATACCTTTATCTACTATCCATATTGCACTTGTATCACCATCTCTTTGCCGAACTAGTGCACCTATACAATTTACCATTGTATTGGGTGTGTTGGGGACAGAAGAGACTCTTTGTTATTTGGTTGCTGGGTTGCTTGAGAGAGACCATCTTCATCCTACGCCTCCTACGGATTGATAAACCTTAGGTCATCCACTTGAGGGAAATTTGCTACTGTCCTACAAACCTCTGCACTTGGAGGCCCCACAACGTCTACAAGAAGAAGGTTGTGTAGTAGACATCAAGCTCTTTTCTGGCGCCGTTGCTGGGGAGGTTAGCGCTTGAAGGTATATCTTTAGATCTTGCAATCGAGTCTTTTAGTTTCTTGTTTTATCACTAGTTTAGTTTATAAAAGAAAACTACACAAAAATGGAATCGAGTTTGTCTCATACGCTTCACCTTTTTAATATCTTCCGTGAGTATGATGGAAAGGATAATTGTGCTCAAGTGCTAGAAGAAGAAATCTATAAAATGTTTGGCACTAAATATTTGAATGATGAGCATGATTGCAATGTTGTTAGTATGAATTCCTTGAATATCCATGAAGCTATGTTTTATGAAGATGATATTTTTGTCCCCCAAGTTTTGATGAGCAAATTTATTATGATGAAAGCATGTATCCTATCTATGATGATTATTGTGATGACACATATGCTTTAAATAATAATGATAACCATAAAACTTGTCATCTTGATCTTAATTTTCAATCACATGATAGTTATTTTGTTGAGTTTGCTCCCACTATTATTCATGAGAAGAATTTTGCTTATGTGGAGAGTAGTAAATTTTCTATGCTTGTAGGTCATGAAAGGAATGCTTTATGTGATGGTTATATTGTTGAATTCATTCATGATGCTACTGAAAATTATTATGAGGGAGGAATATATGTGTCGGTGTACTAGAGTAGGGGTACCCTAGTATCCCGAACTTGTGCACGGGCAGTCGCAGCATCCCGCGGCAAGGCTTGCCGGGTGACCGCCAAGGTCCTCCGTGGTTCCTTTGGAGCCATTCAAGGACAAAGTATTCAAGCCAAGGAGACAAGACCCCGGCAAGAGGAGCTTGCCGGGAAGGCCAACCAAGGCATCCCAAGGAACTTGCCGCGATGCGCCACGCGTCCCGGCAAGGCCCGGTGAGCGACAAGCTCCCGGACGCACCAAGACAACGACCGCGGCAAGGCACTTGCCGCGGCGAGCCACCACTCTGTGTCCGCGCTCCAGCACATCCACCAACGTGTCGCTCTGGGAACCTTCCAGGCGTACGTGGCGGGAGGCTGTGCAGCCAGCGGTGCGCGGTGGCAAGCGGCGCTGACAAGATTGCCATCGTGGCGAGCAGTGGCGTCCCTGACGGTCCCTTTTGCACTATTTAGGCGACACAGACGGGCATTTAATGCCCTTGTCCCCTGCCGTCAGGGTTAGGTATGATACACTATAGCAGGTAGCTGTACCAACCGCAACATCTTTCCATTTTTACCCTTGTCTACGTTGCCACCTGTCGGTGACCCCTTGAGCATATAAAAGGAGGCCCATGCGCAACGTAGGGGAGGTGGGAGAAAAGGGAGAGAACAATCAGGCTCGGTCTCGTTAGCTGCTGGTGTGTACTGTAGCACTCCGCGCTCTCGAGCAAGAACTCAATACAAACCACAAAGCAGGAGTAGAGTTTTACGCATCCGTGCGGCCCGAACCTGGGTAAACCGCTCGTGTGCTTCGCCTCGATCCGCTCTTCGTGCGACGTCCGCCCCCGCCGAACCAAAAGGGACCCGGTCCGCCGGTCCCATAGGTGCTCGTGGATCAGAACCCCGGCATCTTTGGCACGCCAGGTAGGGGCATCGAGGTTGTGTGAACCAGATCCGGCGTTCACACGAGCTAGATCTTCATCATCTTCATCGACATGCCGCTGAAGAAGAAGGCTTCGGAGGCGGCTGGTCCGTCCGCGCCGAACCCACCACCGCCGGAGCAAACGGCTGATGGGGCAGACGCCGGCGGAAGAACGGGCGTCGACGAGGGAGCTCACGGTGCTGCCAGGTCCAAGGACAAGGCTGCGCTGCCTATCGGCGGCGTAGCCGGCTCCCACAACGACCGGGCGCACTCCAAGACCTCGGCGTCCGTACATGCACCACGCCCATCTCAGGAGGCGTAGGACCGGCAGCGTCATGGTACTCACGGTACCATGCGTTCGCTGGACCAAGATCGAGCTGGTGGATCTCGGAGTGCCCAAGACCAGCATGCACGCCAACATGCTGGCACGAGCGAGGCACGGTCGCCTGGACGGGATACTGCTCCTTCTAACATAGTTAGAAGTCCGAGCATATCCCACTCCTCGCACTGTTCGCCACCGCCACCCGCCACTGCAGCAGAAGCTTTGGCACGAGCTCAACTGCTCCTGGACTACCCTCCAACGGCAGACAAGATCGACGACTGGAGGGCCACCATTCAGAGTCTCATCGGCTTTGCCAACGGCGACACTCAACGGCAGCCGAGCACGTCGCAGCCGCGGCAAGCCAGCCAGGCACGAGCCGGTGGCGACAAGACCGGTGGGGGTGCAACCACTATGCACTCTCCGCCCCGAAGGCCAAGATCGCCGACTCGCCGGATCCACCTCGACAGCGACTCAACCGTGTCATCAGATCCACGAGCTCGTCGCGATCAGCGCCAAGTTCTTCACGAACGACAGCAAGAAGACGCTCGTACTCGCATCGAGCGCCGAAGAGAAACGCGACGTCAATCAGACCAGCGCGCTGGGCCCTCTGTCGACATGCATGCGCCAGGGAAACCAGGCGGCTTACCGTACGCGGTAGGTTGCCCTGCGTTTACTCGTGAGCTGCGGCAAGTCCAGTGGCCCAGCACGAAGAATTTCAAGCCAGACGTACCAGAGAAGTACGACGGCAAGTCGCATCCGCCGGAGTTCCTCAGCATCTACACCATTGCGGTGCAGGTTGCCGGGGGACGGGACGCCAAGATCCTTGCCAACTACTTCCCGCTGGTGCTCAAGCCCAACGTCAGGTCCTGGCTCATGCACTTGCCGGACAGCTCCATATCTTCCTAGGCAGACCTATGCCATCAGTTTGTCGGTCCTTTACAGGCGGCCACAAACCTCATGGCCAAGAGAGTGACCTTCATCTACTCACCCAGAAGGAAGGAGAGCCCCTGCGGAAGTACATTCAGAGATTCAGCCGTGTACAGCACAACATCCCAGATGTCCACCCTGCCGCGGTCATCAGCGCATTCCATCAGAACGTGCGTAACCGCAGGATGCGGGAGGAGATGGTGATGTGCAAGATCAGAGACGTCAGTGAGCTGTATGCCCTGGCCGACAAGTGTGCACGCGCTGAAGAAGGGAGGAAACTCCCCGGAGAGAATACAGGAGCAGGAGGATCTGACAGCGAGGATGCTGCCCCGGCAAAGAAAAATCGGCGGCGGAACAGGAAGAAGAAAGGCAAAGATGTGATAGTCGTTGAGCAGTCCGGCAACGAAGGTGGCGCCAAGAAAGCCAAGGCTGGTAGCTCCGGCAAGGAGATTGCCGCATGCACCAACTGCCAGGCTGTGGCGGTCGCCGACAAGCAGGACGGCACCGACAAGCAGTACTGCAAGATCCACCGCACCAAGGGCCATGACCTCTAGAGCTGCAAGAAGGTTGAGCAGCTTGTCCAGCAGCAAAAGGCTGAGTACGAGCGACGCGACAAGGAGAGGGCCCAAGGAGGCGCTGGAGAATCCAGCAAGAAGCGTGCCGGCCGGGGAGGACGCCGCGGCAAAGCCAAGCAGCGGCAAGGAGACAGACCTCCCCGCGGCCGCGACAAGGATGAAGATGACGACGACACGAAGACATGGATGATGTCGAGACCAGTGAGCAGGAGTTCCAGAAAGCCATAGAGGTCTTGTGCGTTGACGGCGGTGCTTCTCTGCATACTTCGCACCGCCAACTCAAGCAGTGGGTGCGGGAAGTCAATGCGGCGGAACCACCTGTCGAGTCACGCAAGCTTCTGAAATGGTCCAGCACGCCTATCATCTTTGATATTGAGGATCACCCTGATCGCACAACTGCGGTCGGGTGCTTACCGATGTTGGTTTCACCAACTATCCGCAACCTCAAGGTCACTAAGATGCTAGTTGACGGTGGGGCCGGCTTGAACCTGATCTCCTCCGCTGTACTCCACAAACTCCAGATCCCTGACAGCGAGCTTGAAGAGACCGGCACATTCCAAGGAATCAACCCGGGAAGGAGCAAGCCGAAGGGGAAGGTCATGTTGCCAGTAACATTTGGCAGCGAGTTGAACTTCAGGACTGAGAGGGTCACTTTTGACGTTGCCGATTTTCCATTGCCTTACAATGGGATACTCGGCCGTCCAGCACTCGCCAAGTTCATGGCAGCCTCTCACTACGCATACAACATGCTGAAGATACCAGGCCCGATGAGCGTCATCTCTGTCCCTGGCGACAAGAAGGATGCTCTTATCTGCGCCGACAAGATCTACCGGGAAGCGGCAGCCGCAACAGATCGCAAGCCACCTGCCGTTGAAGCTCTCGGGGGGAAGAAGAAGACCAAGTCCGGCAAGAGTTCTGATGCCCACTCCGGCAAGCGCACCTCTTCGGAGTGCTGCGCTGCCGTCGAGGACGCACCATTGAGCTCCACCGGCAAGTGTAAGAAGACAATGGCAGCTCCACCAGAGACCAAGAAGGTGTCCGCCAAGGAGGACGGCACTGGTGGTACCTTCACCATTAGTGCCACTCTCGACCCTAAATAGGAAAGCGCCCTCATTGCTTTCCTGCGGGCGAATGTCGACGTGTTTGCGTGGCAACCGTCTGACATCCCCGGTGTTCCCAGGAAAGTAATTGAGCACCATCTTGCCGTTTGTCCTCATGCGCGGCCCGTCAAGCAGAAGGTCAGGAAGCAAGCAGTGGAGCGCCAAGAATTCATCGCAGAAGAGATCAAGAAGTTGGAAGCAGCAGGCCTTGTCAGAGGAGTGCTCCATCCTACGTGGTTGGCCAATCCTGTAGTCGTGCGCAAGGTGAACGGGAAATGGAGACTTTGTATCGACTTTACCGATGTTAACAAAGCTTGTCGCAAAGACCCATTTCCTTTGCCGCGCATTGACCAGATTGTTGACTCCACGACCGGATGTGACTTGCTTTCATTTCTTGATGCATACTCAAGATACCATCAGATCTTCATGGCAGAAGAGGATGAGGAGAAGACCGCATTTATTACTCCATGTGGCACGTACTGTTTCATACGGATGCCTTTCGGTTTAAAAAATGCTGGTTCAACATTTGCAAGGGTAGTCCAAGTCGCTCTTGAGCCACAAATACACAGAAATGTGGAAGCCTACATGGATGACATAGTGGTCAAGAGCAAGGACAAGGCAACTCTGATTCAAGATTTAGACGAGACCTTTGCAAATCTGCGCAAGATCAGCCTCAAGCTCAACCCCGAGAAGTGTGTGTTTGGAGTCCCCTCCGGCAAGCTTCTCGGGTTCTCCGTGTCTCGGCGGGGAATCGAAGCCAATCCCGACAAGATCAAGGCCATTGAGTAGATTGAAGCACCAAAGCGCGTCAAGGATGTACAAAGACTTGCCGGTTGCATGGCTGCTCTCAGCAGGTTTATCTCTAGGTCTGCTGAGCGCGCCCTGCCGTTTTTCAAAATATTGAAAAAGGCAGGTCCAATGAAATGGACTCCAGAAGCGGAGGCTGCGCTGCAAGACTTAAAGAGATACCTGTCCTCCGCTCCAATACTTGTCGCACCTGAGCCACAAGAGAAGTTGCTGCTGTATATAGCGGCAACCAATCACGTGGTTAGTGCTGCGTTAGTAGCAGAGAGGGAGGCAGATGACAAGCCAGCAACCACGGCAAGCACATCCAGCGACAAGCAGGGGGCTTCCCCGACAAGCTCTGGTCCCGACAAGGATGGATCTGCACAGACGCGCGAGGAGATACAGAAGAGAATGGTACAGCGCCTAGTTTACTTTGTCAGTTCCCTTCTGCAGGGAGCTAGGACAAGGTACTCTGGCATGCAGAAATTGCTTTTCGGCCTTCTCATGGCCTCGAGAAAGCTGCGCCATTACTTCCAAGCACATGAGATCACAGTTGTCACTCGCTTTCCGCTGAAGAGGATACTACAGAATCCAGAAGCGACAGGCAGGATTGTTGAGTGGGCACTGGAACTGTCAAGCTTTGGCCTCAAGTTTGAGAGTACTTCAACTATCCAAAGCAGAGCATTGGCAGAATTCATAGCAGAATGGACGCCAACACTAGATGAAGAAATTCCAGAAACGAGCATCCCCGTCAAGGAAGCAAGCAAAGAGTGGCTGATGTACTTTGATGGTGCCTTTTCGCTGCAAGGCGCCGGCGCTGGCGTGCTACTTGTCACACCCACCAGAGAGCACCTCAAGTACGTAGTCCAGATGCACTTTCCCAAGGAGCAAGCAACAAACAATACTGCAGAGTATGAAGGCTTGCTTGCCGGTCTTAGGATCGCGGCAGACCTTGGGATCAAGAAGCTCATTGTCAGGGGTGACTCGCAGCTTGTCGTCCGCCAAGTGAACAAGAGCTATCAGAGTCCGTTGATGGAAGCCTACGTCGACGAAGTGAGAAAGCTAGAAGAGCACTTTGATGGCCTACAGATGGAGCATGTTCCAAGAGCTCAGAACGCCATTGCCGATGACCTATCAAAGTGCGCCGCACTTAAGTTACCTGTGGAACCAGGGATCTTTGTGCTCAAGCTGACTCAACCGTCTGTAACGCCATCAACTGGACAGAGCAAGAAGAGGAAGTTGATTTCTGGTGACTATTTGCCGGTAGAGCTCCCCGAAGCCGCCGCCAAGAAGGTCCCCAAGATCAACGCCAAGAGCGCTGAGGAGCAGTCTGCTCCAGCAAGCCCTAGGGTTTGTTCCATTGAAGCAGAAGCTCCCGACAAGTTTTGCTCCGGCAAGCTTGCCGGGGAACGTCAAGCTCCGGCAGAGCCGCAGGTCCTCGCCGTAGAAGCGGATGTTCCCGCAGCAGCAGATTTGCCTTTAGTCCTTGTTGTCGAGCCACAAGCTCCAGCATGGGCACAGCGGATTGTCCGTTTCCTTCAGACAGGAGAACTTCCCGAAGAGCAAGAAGAAGCGGAAAGAGTAGCCCGGCAGTCAAGTATGTACCAGTTTGTCGACAAGACACTGTACAGAAGAAGACTCAACGGTGTGAAATTGAAGTGTATTCACCGGGAAGACGGACAAAAGCTGTTGGCAGAGATACATGGAGGCATATGTGGACACCACATTGGCGCAAGAGCACTTGCCGGCAAGGCATTCCGGCAAGGTTTCTTTTGGCCGACAGCCCTCCAGGATGCAACTGCATAAGTAACCAAGTGTGAAGCGTGCCAGTTCCATTCCAAGAAGATACACCAACCAGCTCAAGCTCTCCAGACGATACCTTTATCCTGGCCATTTTCGGTCTGGGGGCTCGACATCCTCGGCCCCTTTCCCCGAGCAGTCGGGGGCTTTGAGTACTTGTACGTTGCAATCGACAAGTTCACAAAGTGGCCGGAAGTGGAACCAGTGAGGAAGGTGACAGCACAGTCAGCAGTCAAGTTCTTTAGGTCGATTGTTTGCCGCTTCGGGATCCCTAACAGGATAATCACCGACAACGGTACGCAATTCACGAGCCGCACCTTCATGCAGTACGTCCAAGATCTTGGCGCCAAGGTCTGCTTCGCTTCTGTTGCTCACCCGAGAAGCAACGGTCAAGCGGAGAGGGAAAATGCTGAAGTGCTGCGTGGGCTCAAGACCAGGACTTTCGACAGGCTGCACAAGTGCGGAAGAAACTGGATCGAGGAGCTGCCGGTGGTTCTTTGGTCGATCAGGACGACGCCAAATCGAGCCACTGGCCAGACACCTTTCGCTCTAGTCTATGGAGCAGAGGCAGTTCTCCCCACGGAACTCGTATACGGGTCACCTCGAGTGCTCGCTTATGATGAGCTTGAGCAAGAGCAGCTGCGACAAGATGACGCGCTGCCCTTGAGGAAGACCGTCTTCAGGCTGCTGTACGAGCTGCTCACTACCAGCAAGCTTTGCGCCGCTACCATAGCCGCAAAGTTAATGCCAGAAGTCTCGAGGAAGGCGACCTTGTTCTTCGGCGTGTTTAGTCCGCCAAGAATTCCAACAAGTTGACGCCGAAGTGGGAAGGCCCTTACCGGGTGAAACGAGTCACTAGGCCCGGCGCTGTCCGCCTTGAGACCGAAGATAGCATTCCGGTGACCAATTCCTGGAACATTGAGCATCTTCGTAAGTTTTACCCGTAAGGCGCGGTTGCCGGAACCTGTTCTGGCAACCACCTTTTGTACAAGTCTTGCCGCTGTTGCATATAATCCTTTGTACAAAGCCGGCGCAGACCCCGTGCATAAGTAAAGCTCATGTGCTCCGCACATCTTGTCAATTTCATGCTTTCTATTTTTTGCATATGTGATCTGACACTTTGTGCAGCACCTGCTCCCCGGTAAGCAATAACGAGCCGTAAGGCTCCATATCTTTATTTTCTCTTCTTTCTTTTTTCTCAAGGAAAGGAAGGTTCCCTCGCCCACAAGTTTGCCGGGGGGGGGGGGAGGAGAAGATAATGGTATGGACCAGGCGTCGTTCAAGAAAGTTTCGCCTTACCGGGAAGCAAACAACAGAAAAGCTAAGTTGCCAAAGTTTGAGCAATCAGGTTTTTTAAAATTTTAAGTTATCTCCCTTGAACGACCGCACTTTGTATGGAAAACCTGTGCGCGGAGGAACCAACTCGTAGCTAGTTGCGCCCTTACTTTGTTTCGAGTCCGCTCAACAAATTAAGTGAGCTGCGACTAGTTGCGACAAGGTTTCTTGTCTGGAGCGGCACCGCCAGCAGGCTGCTGACGTCCCGCACTCAGCGCTCGCGGCTAAGGTGCCTGCACCGGCAAGTTCCCTAAAAGCGTAGGGTAAAAACATACAAAGGGAGGAATCAAGTAAAGGGAAAAACATTGCAATCATTACCCAGAATAGAGTTATATTACAAGATAGCTTGTCGCGGCTCTAACAGATTGTTTTCATAACATGGCCAGCAGCGACAAGAAAAGAAGAAAACGGGCGGCCTAGTCTATGAGATCGCCCTCAATCCTCTTGATCCCGCTCACCTTGTCCACAATGGGTGCGACAAGGGTCTTGAGCGCCTCCAGATCGGCATCCGGCGGCAGGGTCTTGAGGACGTTGGTGAGGTTGAGGCCCAGGTTGCGGAAGGCCACCTTCACCAACACCTTTTGAAGAGCTCCCGCGCAGATCTTGCGCGACTCGTCAGCCAGCTGCTTTGGGATCCTCTCCCGGAGTCGCTGGAGGGCCGTCGCCACGCCTTTGAAGAACAAGATGAGCTTCGCGCTGGGTTGGAGGTTCTCGTCGGAGGGATACCCGAGATCCTCCATCCCCAGCTGCGCCAGCTCCCTGTCAATGTCTACGGCAACATTCACAAGACCCTCCGTCCAGTGCTCCACATTTTCCCTAAAAGCATTCTGGGCGGTGGCAGCACTCTCTAGCAGCGCCTTGTCGGCCTTGATCTCCTCCTTCAAGGCCACCTCCTGCTCCTTGGCGCCGTCCAGCGTCTTGGTCAAAGTGGTCAGCTTCAACTCAAGATCTGCGTTGCAGTCCTTGGCGGCGCTAAGCTCTTCGCCACTCGCCTTGAGATCGGCCTCCAGCTGTGCCACCTTGGTCTCCAGCTCCTTCTTGGCGGCCTCGGCGGCTGCGGCAGCATCCTCTGCTTGCTTAAGGGCTCCGCCGAAGTTCTGCTCACGCGCGGCAAGCTCCTCCTCGTGGCTGTCGAGGTTAACTTTCCGCTGCGCCAGCTCGCCCTCCTGCGCAGACAGCTTCTCAGCGCAAGCCGCTGTTGCTCTTCAACATCGGCCTTCTCGAGGAAGAAGGCCTTCTGCTCTTCGGCGAGTTGCTCCCGCTCACCTGCCAGGGACCGGAGAGCTTCCTGGTGGAGACCCCGAAGCTCCTCCGCGCGCTTCTCGATGTCCGCTCCCGCCTTCGCGACAAGCGCCTCGCGGGATTCCAGCTTGGCTTGCCGCGCGCGGTAGAGCGACAATAGCTTCCGCAGCAACCGCTCCTCCTCAGGCTCGCCGCTGCTATTGCTCGGTGCATCAACCAGCGTCAGCCCAGCGGAGGCGAGCACCTCTCCGTCGAAGCTCTCTCCCTCGACTGGCGCCCTGGAGCTTGACACCCAGGGGAGGTTGATGAAGACACCATTGCCGGCCTTCAAGTAGATGCCTGGCTGGGGCTCTTCGGAGCTTGGCGCTGCGGCAGCGGCGGACGGGTCGGCGGTCGACGTAGCGCCTGGCGCTCCTGCGGCCTCAGGACCGTCAGTGCGATCGCCAGACCCCCCGCCTGCTTCTGCGGCGGCAGCTTTGGCGGCCTCTGCGCCGGCGGGATCGTCAGCAGCAGATAGGTCTGACGGCCGGAAAAGGGAGAAGAGTCAAGCCAATATCCAAAAAAAGAAGATCAAAAGAAGAAGAACCCAAGGGAAGTTTTGAAGCGAGAGGATTACCTGCACCGGGTTCTGCAGTCGTGGTCCCCGCCGCCGGAGGGCCGCTGGTGCTGTCCCTTGCCGGAGAGCTCTCCCTTGCCGGAGACTTCTCCCTTGCCGGAGAACTCTCCCTTGCCGGAGGACTCTTCCTTGGCATTTCGGGGGTGGCCTCCGGGCGCTCCTGGTGGGGCTGCTCTGCTCCTACACAAACCAACAGTCAAATATCAGCAAATACAGAGTATCCATGCGCACCTCACAGCGGAAAGCGAACCATATACTTACGCTGGGGGCTGCTCTGGAGAAAAGTTGCCGGGTCCGGCAAGGTTGTCTCGGACGCACCCCTTGCTGTCGCAGTGGGTTCGTCCTCGATGATAATCACCGGGACCTTGGCTCTCTTCGCTGCTCTCTGGGCCAGAGTCCTGAAAAGGAACAAGTTCAGGGTAAAGCAAATGAGATGCAAGAAAAAACAGCAAGAATTGAGGAACTACAAGTACAACAAGAGAATCTTACTCTTCTTCTTCCTCGTCGGAGCTGAACACGGAGAAGTCGAAGTCCGGCTCACGCCCGGCGCGGGGAGGCGGAGGAGTAGTTTCCCTTGGCCGCTTGGCGGAAACAGTGGCGGTGGTCTGAGACGATCCCGCTCCGGCTGCCGCCGCGGCGTGAGAAGCGGCAGGAGCAGAAGCAGTGGTCCGGCTGGACCCCGCTCCAGTTGCCGCAGCAGCGTGAGATGCTCCCGCGGCAACAGTGCTTGCCGCTGTGGAGCGTGTCGCGCGGCGCAGCGGCTGTTCACTTGCCCGCTGCCCCGCTACGTCCCCGGCCTTGCGGAGACGCCTTCTTGGTGGGGATGGAGGCTCTGCTTGCGCCGAACTGCCTGAAGATGAGGAGGAAGAGGAGTTGATCTCCAGCGAGCCGCTCGTATCCTTGGTGGGCTCGCTCGACTCGACGTTATGCCCGGCAAGCTCTTTCTCGCCGACGCGCTCCTCTCGCTCGGCACAGCTTGCCGCCTCTGCTGCATCTGCCTCCTCCACGGTGAATCCAAATTCGCCCGCGGCTACGGCTGCCGCCGCCTCTTCCAGCCTGGTGGCGATGCATGTCATCTCCGCATCGGTGGTGTCGCGGGTGAGCCTATCCTTTTCATCGGAGCAGACCGACACTTCTACCAAGCCGTCAAAGAACTGCTGCACGACGTCGTCTGCAGGCTCTTTCCAAGTTGGGACAATTCCATGCGAATCGCACTGCGACATCATTGCACGGATGCGGTCGAGCGCGGAGTTGTTGCACAGCGGAACGACGCCCCCCGGCAACCTGAACATTTCGGGGTGTTGAGGGTCGTACATGAACAGCTCCTGGAGCATCGCGTTAAGCTCCAGAACGGTGAAGTTGAAGTTGAGGCTCGGACGTAGCCTCATGATATCCGCCGCATTCTTGAATTCCTAGGCGGGTCTCCCCCGTTCCTGCAGGGGGGCGATGCGGCGACAAAGAAAATCTGCGCCAACAGCGCCTACAGTGAGCCCGGCAAGCCTGAGGCGTAGGATCCGGGTGACGGCAATCTTCAGCCTATCATCTTCCGGAGCCACGTCACTCCAATCGCTGCCGCGTGCTACTGGGGCTTGGCGCCGGGCGGTAAACGGCTGCGGGTTCTCCTCGACAATCCAGCACCAGTCTGCTCTCCATTCCTCCCACTTGCCGCGGAACTCTCCCTCCAGATAAGTGTCCTTCTTGCCGGCCCTTGAGATGCAGGCGAATTCGCCGGATAAAGGCTCTCCTCTCTCTACTCGGGGCACAAAGAAGTGGCGAAAAAGGGCTACATTGGGATGGACTCCGACAAAGTTTTCGCAGAGATGTGCGAAAACTGCCATGGTCAGAACGACATTGGGGGTGAAGTCAAGGAGGTGGAACCCATAGGTGTTCATAATATCGCAGAAGAACTCAGAGAAGGGCGGGCAGAGCCCGTAGTAGAAGAACAAGGCGAAGAAAGGATATCCGTTTGGAGCCATTTTCCAAGCGGCGGCTGGAAGTACCTTCGTGCGCGGATGCGCTCGCGTCTCCGTCGACCAGAAGAGGTAGTAGTTCTCCCTCAGCTCCTCGCGGTGAGCTTGGGGGGGAGATTGCCCGCTCCTTTCGCAGCGCCGCAAGCCGCTGCGCCTCGGTCGACTTCACAGCCTTCCCCTTGTCGGCTTTCGGAGCCATGGCGGAAGTGGTGGAGGAGGTCGACGGCGTTGGTGGTGCTGGTGGCGATGGGGGGCGGGGCGCTGCTCTCTTTCAGCTTTGGAAAGATGAGGGAGCGGCGGAGATTTCTGAGATTGGAGTAGCAACCGGCGAATGGGCGAACTGCCCCTGTTTCCCCTGCTTATAAAGAGGAAGGGGGCGGATGTTCCGCATTTCCGAATAAAGAAACCACCCACGATCTCTCCCACGACGCCGCATTCAACGCGTGCCGTTCGGGGAGGGCGCGGTGGATACGGAGAGAGATACGGCGTAACCCAGGCCGCGCGTGCCCGTGCCCTGTTTTGGGCCTGGCCCAATAGCGCTCGGCACCGTGTATGGCCCAGGCCCGGGGGCTCCTGTCGGTGTACTAGAGTAGGGGTACCCTAGTATCCCGAACTTGTGCACGGGCAGTCGCAGCATCCCGCGGTAAGGCTTGCCGGGTGACCGCCAAGGTCCTCCGTGGTTCCTTTGGAGCCATTCAAGGACAAAGTATTCAAGCCAAGGAGACAAGACCCCGGCAAGAGGAGCTTGCCGGGAAGGCCAACCAAGGCATCCCAAGGAACTTGCCGCGATGCGCCACGCGTCCCGGCAAGGCCCGGTGAGCGACAAGCTCCCGGACGCGACAAGACAACGACCGCGGCAAGGCACTTGCCGCAGCGAGCCACCACTCTGTGTCCGCGCTCCAGCACATCCACCAACGTGTCGCTCTGGGACCCTTCCAGGCGTACGTGGCGGGAGGCTGTGCAGCCAGCGGTGCGCGATGGCAAGCGGCGCTGACAAGATTGCCATCGTGGCGAGCAGTGGCGTCCCTGACGGTCCCTTTTGCACTATTTAGGCGACACAGACGGGCATTTAATGCCCTTGTCCCCTGCCGTCAGGGTTAGGTATGATACACTATAGCAGGTAGCTGTACCAACCGCAACATCTTTCCATTTTTACCCTTGTCTACGTTGCCACCTGTCGGTGACCCCTTGAGCATATAAAAGGAGGCCCATGCGCAACGTAGGGGAGGTGGGAGAAAAGGGAGAGAACACTCAGGCTCGGTCTCGTTAGCTGCTGGTGTGTACTGTAGCACTCCGCGCTCTCGAGCAAGAACTCAATACAAACCACAAAGCAGGAGTAGGGTTTTACGCATCCGTGCGGCCCGAACCTGGGTAAACCGCTCGTGTGCTTCGCCTCGATCCGCTCTTCGTGCGACCTCCGCCCCCGCCGAACCGAAAGGGACCCGGTCCGCCGGTCCCATAGGTGCTCGTGGATCAGAACCCCGGCAATATGCTTGTAGGAATTGCAATAATATCAAGTTTCCTCTCTATGTGCTTAAAATTTTGAAGTTATCCTTGTGTTACCTTCCTATGCTAGTTGATTATTGTTCCCACAAATTGTTCGCTCACAAAATACCCATGCATAGGAAGTGTGTTAGGCTTAAATGTGCTAGTCATATTCTTCATGATGCTCTCTTTATGTTACAATTCTTATCTTTTATGTGAGCATCATTGAAATCATCATGCCTAGCTAGGGGCATTAAACGATAGCGCTTGTTGGGAGGCAACCCAATTTTGTTTTTGTTACTTGCTTTTTGTTCCTGTTAAATAATAAATAATTCATCTAGCCTCTGTTTATATGTGGTTTTATGCTTTTAAATTAGTGTTTGTGCCAGGTAGAACCGTTGGGAAGACTTGGGGAAAGTCTTGTTGATCTTGCTGTAAAAAACAGAAACTTTAGCGCTCACGAGAATTGCTGCCATTTTTATTTGGAGAGCGATATTTAGTTAATTATTTTTGCAGATGATTAATATATAAATTACTAAGGTCCACCAATTTATTTGAGAATTTTATGAGTTCCAGAAGTATACGTTTGATTCATATTAGTACAGACTGTTCTGTTTTTGACAGATTCTTTTTTCATGTGTTGTTTACTTATTTTGATGAATCTATGGCTAGTAAAATAGTTTATAAACCATAGATAAGTTGGAATACAGTAGGTTTAACACCAATATAAATAAATAATTAGTTCATTACAGTACCTTGAAGTGGTGTTTTGTTTTCTTTCGCTAATGGAGCTCACGAGTTTTCTGTTAAGTTTTGTGTTGTGAAGTTTTCAAGTTTTGGGTAAAGATTTGACGGACTATGGAATAAGGAGTGGAAAGAGCCTAAGCTTGGGGATGCCCAAGGCACCCCAAGGTAATATTCAAGGACCACCAAAAGCCTAAGCTTGGGGATGCCCCGGAAGGCATCCCCTCTTTCGTCTTCGTTCATCGGTAACTTTACTTGGAGCTATATTTTTATTTACCACATGATATCTGTTTTGCTTGGAGCGTCAATTTATTTTGTTAGGATTTGCTTGCTGTTATTTATAACAATGTTTTGCATCTTTTATTTCAATAAAAGTGGCATTGATAGTCTTTACTATGCCTATGTTACAAGTCTTCATGTTGCTGTTTGAAAACAGAAAGTTTACCGCTGTTGCAATAATTCCGTAGAAAAGTAAGAATGTGATAAAATGTTGAAACCTTTTGCATATTAAGGTCTGATAAATTTACTACAGTGGGAATTTTCTTCAATAATTTTTGGAGTTAGGGAAGTATGGATGTTGCAGCATTCTTTACAGACTATCCTGTTTAGGCAGATTGCTGTTATGTTTGCATTGTTTGCATATGTTTGCTTCTGTAATGATTCTATTTGAGGATAGGACTATTAAATATGCAGAGGCATTTAGTATGCAATGGTGAATAATAATTTTAGTGATTTTCTACAGTAGAGTATGATAAGGTTTTGGCAATGGTTTATACTAACTTATCTCATGAGTCCTTGTTGAGTTTTGTGTGGATGAAGCTTTTGAGATTTAGGGAGACCGTGATATGAGAGGAATTACAGAGACACAAAAGCTCAAGCTTGGGGATGACCAAGGCATCCCAAGATAATATTTCAATAAGTCTCAAGCGTAAGCTTGGGGATGCCCCGGTTGGCATCCCACCTTTCTTCTTCAACAACTATCGGTTAGTATCGGTTGATCCTAAGTTTTTGCTTCTTTACATGATGTTTGCTATTCTTAGAATGTCATTTTATTTTGCTTTGCTTGCTGTTTTAATAGAATACCAAGATATGAAATTATTAAATGTTAGAGAGTCTTCACATAGTTGCATAATTATTCGACTACTCATTGATCTTCACTTATATCTTTCGGAGTAGTTTGTCATTTGCTCTAGTGCTTCACTTATATCTTTTAGAGCATGGTGGTAGATTTGTTTTATAGAAAATATTGATCTCTCAGGATTCACTTAGATTATTTTGAGAGTCTTAAATAGCATGGTAATTTGCTTAAAATCCTAATATGCTTGGTATACAAGATTGATAATAAAACTTTCTTATGAGTGTGTTGAATACTAAGAAAAGTTTGATGCTTGATGATTGTTTTGAGATATGGAGGTAATAATATCAAAGTCATGCTAGTTCAGTAGTTGTGAAATTGAGAAATACTTGTGTTGAAGTTTGCAAGTCCCATAGCATGCACGTATGGTAAACGTTGTGTAACAAATTTTAAACATGAGGTGTTATTTGATTGTCTTCCTTATGAGTGGTGGTCGGGGACGAGCGATGGTCTTTTCCTACCAATCTATCCCCCTAGGCGCATGCGTGTAGTGCCGAGGTTTTTGATGACTTGTAGATTTTTGCAATAAGCATGTGAGTTCTTTATGACTAATGTTGAGTCCATGGATTATACGCACTCTCACCCTTCCATCATTGCTAGCCTCTTCGGTACCGTGCATTGCCCTTTCTCACATCGAGAGTTGGTGCAAACTTCGCCGGTGCATCCAAACCCCATGATATGATACACTCTTTCACACATAAACCTCCTTATATCTTCCTCAAAACAGCCACCATACCTACCTATTATGGCATTTCCATAGCCATTCCGAGATATATTGCCATGCAACTTTCCATCATTCCGTTCATCATGACACATTCATCATTGTCATATTGCTTAGCATGATCATGTAGTTGACATAGTATTTGTGGCAAAGCCACCGTTCATAATTCTTTCATACATATTACTCTTGAGTCATTGCTGTTGGGGAACGTAGCAGAATTTTAAAATTTTCTATGCATCACCAAGATCAATCTATGGAGTCATCTAGCAACAAGGGAGAGAGGACTGCATCTACATACCCTTGTAGATCGCGCGCGGAAGCGTTCAAGAGAACGGGGTTGATGGAGTCATACTCGACGTGATCCAAATCACCGATGACCAAGTGCCGAATGGACGGCACCTCCGCGTTCAACACACGTACGGTTGGGAAGACGTCTCCTCCAACTTGATCCAGCAAGGGGAAGGAGAGGTTGATGAAGATCCAGCAACACGACGGCGTGGTGGTGGAAGCAACGGTGATCTCGGCAGAGCTTCACCAAGCACAGGGAGACGGAGGAGTGTCACGGGAGGGAGAGGGAGAGGCCAGGGGCTTGGGTCCGGCTGCTCTCCCTCCCCCCCACTATATATAGGGTGCCTAGGGGGGGCGGCCCTAGGAGATCCAATCTCCTAGGGGGGGCGGCGGCCAAGGGGGTGCCTTGCCCCCCAAGGCAAGGGTGGCGCCCCCCACCCCTAGGGTTTCCAACCCTAGGCACAGGGGGAGGCCCAAGGGGGGCGCACCATCCCACTAGGGGCTGGTTCCCCTCCCACTTCAGCCCATGGGGCCCTCCGGGATAGGTGGCCCCACCCGGTGGACCCCCGGGACCCTTCCGGTGGTCCCGGTACAATACCGATTACCCCCGAAACTTTCCCGATGGCCGAAACTTGACTTCCTATATATAAATCTTCACCTCCGGACCATTCCGGAACTCCTCGTGACATCTGGGATCTCATTTGTGACTCCGAAGAACTTTCGGGTTACCGTATGCTAATATCTCTACAACCCTAGCGTCACCGAACCTTAAGTGTGTAGACCCTACGGGTTCGGGAGACGTGCAGACATGATCGAGACACCTCTCCGGTCAATAACCAACAACAGGATCTGGATACCCATGTTGGCTCCCACATGCTCCACGATGATCTCATCGGATGAACCACGATGTCGAGGATTCAATCAATTTGTATACAATTCCCTTTGTCAATCGGTACGTTACTTGCCCGAGACTCGATCGTCGGTATCCCAATACCTAGTTCAATCTTGTTACCGGCAAGTCACTTTACTCGTGCCGTAATGCATGATCCCGTGATCAACCACTTGGTCACATTGAGCTCATTATGATGATGCATTACCGAGTGGGCCGAGAGATACCTCTTCGTCATACGGAGTGACAAATCCCAGTCTCGATTCGTGCCAACTCAACAGACACTTTCGGAGATACCTGTAATGTACCTTTATAGTCACCCAGTTACGTTGTGACGTTTGGCACACCCAAGGCACTCCTACGGTATCCGGGAGTTGCACAATCTCATGGTTTAAGGAAATGATACTTGACATTCAGAAAAGCTACAACAAACGAACTACACGATCTTTGAGCTAAGCTTAGGATTGGGTCTTGTCCATCACATCATTCTCCTAATGATGTGATCCCATTATCAATGACATCCAATGTCCATAGTCAGGAAACCATGACTATCCTTTGATCAACGAGCTAGTCAACTAGAGGCTCACTAGGGACGTGTTGTGGTCTATGTATTCACACATGTATTACAATTTCTGGATAACGCAATTATAGCATGAACAATAGACAATTATCATGAACAAAGAAATATAATAATAACCATTTTATTATTGCCTCTAGGGCATATTTCCAACAGTCTCCCACTTACACTAGAGTCAATAGTCTAGTTACATTGTGATGAATCGAACACCCATGCAGTTCCGGTGTTGATCATGTTTTGCTCTAGGGAGAGGATTAGTCAACGGATCTGCCACATTCAGGTCCGTATGTACTTTACAAATCTCTATGTCTCCATTTTGAACACTTTCATGAATGGAGTTGAAGCGACGCTTGATATGCCTGGTCTTCCTATGGAACCTGGGCTCCTTGGCAAGGGCAATAGCTCCAGTGTTGTCATAGAAGAGAGTCATCGGGCCCGACGCATTGGGTATGACTCCTAGGTCGGTAATGAACTCCTTCACCCAGACTGCTTCTTGTGCTGCCTCCGAGGCTGCCATGTACTCCGTTTCACATGTAGATCCCGCCACAACGCTTTGCTTGCAACTGCACCAGCTTACTGCCCCACCATTCAAAATATACACGTATCCGGTTTGTGACTTAGAGTCATGCAGATCTGTGTCGAAGCTAGCATCAACATAACCGTTTATGACGAGCTCTTCGTCACCTCCATACACGAGAAACATGTCCTTAGTCCTTTTCAGGTAATTCAGGATATTCTTGACCACTGTCCAGTGTTCCATGCCGGATTACTTTGGTACCTTCCTACCAAACTTACGGCAAGGTTTACATCAGGTCTGGTACACAGCATAGCATACATGATAGACCCTATGGCCGAGGCATAGGGGACGACACTCATCTTTTCTCTATCTTCTGTCGTGGTCGGGCATTGAGCCGTGCTCAATCTCGTACCTTGCAATATAGGCAAGAACCCCTTCTTTTACTGATCCATTTTGAACTTCTTCAATATCTTGTCAAGGTACGTACTCTGTGAAAGACCAATGAGGCGTCTCGATCTATCTCTATAGATCTTGATGCCTAATATATAAGCAGCTTCTCCAAGGTCCTTCATTGAAAAACACTTGTTAAAGTAGGCCTTTATGCTTTCCAATAATTCTATATCATTTCCCATCAACAGTATGTCATCCACATACAATATGAGAAATGCTACAGAGCTCCCACTCACTTTCTTGTAAATGCAGGCTTCTCCATAAGTCTGCGTAAACCCAAACGCTTTGATCATCTCATCAAAACGAATGTTCCAACTCCAAGATGCTTGCACCGGCCCATAAATCAAGTGTTGGAGCTTGCACACCTTGTCAGCATTCTTAGGATCGATAAAACCTTCCGGCTGCATCATATACAATTCTTCCTTAAGGAAACCATTAAGGAATGCCGTTTTGACGTCCATTTGCTATATCTCATAATCATAGAATGCGGCAATTGCTAACATGATTCGGACGGACTTCAGCTTCGCTACGGGTGAGAAAGTCTCATCGTAGTCAACCCCTTGAACTTGTCGATAACCCTTAGCGACAAGCCGAGCTTTATAGATGGTCACATTACCATCTCCGCGTCTGTCTTCTTCTTAAAGATCCATTTATTTTCTATGGCTCGCTGATCATCGGGCATGTCAGTCAAAGTCCACACTTCGTTTTCATACATGGATCCTATCTCGGATTTCATGGCTTCCAGCCATTTGTCGGAATCCGGGCCCGCCATCGCTTCTTCATAGTTCGAAGGTTCACCGTTGTCTAACAACATGATTTCCAAGACAGGGTTGCCGTACCACTCTGGTGCGGAATGTGTCCTCGTGGACCTACGGAGTTCAGTAGTAACTTGATCTGAAGTTTCATGATCATCATCATTAACTTCCTCTCTAGTCGGTGCAGGCACCTCAGGAACATTTTCTTGAGCTGCGCCACTTACCGGTTCAAGAGGTAATACTTCATCAAGTTCTACTTTCCTCCCAGTTATTTCTTTCGAGAGAAACTCTTTCTCTAGAAAGGACCTATTCTTGGCAACAAAGATCTTGCCTTCGGATCTGAGGTAGAAGGTATACCCAACAGTTTCTTTAGGGTATCCTATGAAGACGCATTTTTCCGACTTGGGTTCGAGCTTTTCAGGTTGAAGTTTCTTGACATAAGCATCGCATCCCCAAACTTTTAGAAACGACAGCTTAGGTTTCTTCCCAAACCATAATTCATACGGTGTCGTCTCAACGGATTTCGACGGAGCCCTATTTAAAGTGAATGTGGCAATCTCTAAAGCATAGCCCCAAAATGACAGCGGTAAATCGGTAAGAGACATCATAGATCGCACCATATCCAATAGAGTGCGATTACGATGTTTGGGCACACCAATACGCTGAGGTGTTCCAGGCGGCGTGAGAACTATTCCACATTTTCTTAAGTGTGTGCCAAATTCGTGACTCAAGTATTCTCCCCCACGATCTGATCGCAAGAACTTGATTTTCTTGTCACGTTGATTCTCAACCTCACTCTGAAATTCCTTGAACTTTTTAAAGGTCTCAGACTTGTGTTTCATTAAGCAGACATGACCGAGACGCCTCTCAGGTCAATAACCAACAGCGGGATCTAGATACCCATGTTGGCTCCCACATGCTCCACGATGATCTCACCGGATGAACCACAATGTCGAGGATTCAATCAATCCGTATACAATTCCCTTTGTCAATCGGTAGGTTACTTGCCCCAGACTCGATCATTGGTATCCCAATACCTAGTTCAATCTCGTTACCGGCAAGTCACTTTACTCGTGCCGTAATGCATGATCCCGTGATCAACCACTTGGTCACATTGAGCTCATTATGATGATGCATTACTGAGTGGGCCCAGAGATACCTCTCCGTCATACGGAGTGACAAATCCCAGTCTCGATTCGTGCTAACCCAACAGACACTTTCGAAGATACCTGTAATGTACCTTTATAGTCACCCAGTTACGTTGTGACGTTTGGCACACCCAAGGCACTCCTACGGTATCCGGGAGTTGCACAATCTCATGGTTTAAGGAAATGATACTTGACATTCAGAAAAGCTACAGCAAATGAACTACACGATCTTTGAGCTAAGCTTAGGATTGGGTCTTGTCCATCACATCATTCTCTTAATGATGTGATCCCGTTATCAATGACATCCAATGTCCATAGTTAGGAAACCATGACTATCCTTTGATCAACGAGCTAGTCAACTAGAGGCTCACTAGGGACGTGTTGTGGTCTATGTATTCACACATGTATTACGATTTCCGGATAACACAATTATAGCATGAACAATAGACAATTATCATGGACAAAGAAATATAATAATAACCATTTTATTATTGCCTCTAGGGCATATTTCCAACAATTGCATATCCTGGTGCACCGTCGGAGGCATTCATATAGAGTCATACTTTGTTCTAGTATCGAGTTGTAATCATTGAGTTGTAAATAAAGAGAAGTGTGATGATAATCATTTTCTAGAGCATTGTCCCAAGGAGGAATAAAAAAAGAGAAAGGCCATAAAAAAAGAAGGCCCAAAAAAATGAGAGAAAAAGAGAGAAGGGACAATGTTACTATCCTTTTACCACACTTGTGTGCTTCAAAGTAGCACCATGATCTTCATAGTAGAGAGTCTCTCATGTTATCACTTTCATATACTAGTGGGAATTTTTCATTATAGAACTTGGCTTGTATATTCCAACAATGGGCCTCCTCAAGTGCCCTAGGTCTTCGTGAGTAAGCAAGTTGGATGCACACCCACTAATTTCTTTTGTTGAGCTTTCATACATTTATTGCTCTAGTGCATCCGTTGCATGGCAATCCCTACTCCTTGCATTAACATCAATTGGTGGGCATCTCCATAGCCAATTGATTAGCCTCGTTGATGTGAGATTTTCTCCTTTTTGTCTTCTCCACATAACCCCCCTCATTATATTCTATTCCACCCATAGTGCTATATCCATGTCTCGCGCTTATGTATTGCGTGAAAGTTTATGAGTTTGAGATTACTAAAGTATGAAACAATTGCTTGGCTTGTCATCGGGGTTGTGCATGATGAGAGCATTCTTGTGTGACGAAAATGAAACATGACTAAACTATATGATTTTTGTAGGGATGAACTTTCTTTGGCCATGTTATTTTGAGAAGACATAATTGCTTAGTTAGTATGCTTGAAGTATTATCATTTTTATGTCAATATGAACTTTTGTCTTGAATCTTTCGGATCTGAATATTCATACCACAATTAAGAAGAATTACATTGAAATTATGCCAAGTAGCACTCTGCATCAAAAATTCTGTTTTTGTCATTTACCTACTCGAGGACGAGCAGGAATTAAGCTTGGGGATGCTTGATACGTCTCCAACGTATCTATAATTTTTGATTGCTCCATGCTATGTTATCTACTGTTTTGGGAATATTGGGCTTTGTTATCCACTTTTATATTATTTTTGGGACTAACCTATTAACCAGAGGCCCAGCCCAGAATTGCTGTTTTTTGCCTATTTCAGTGTTTCGAAGAAAAGGAATATCAAACGGAGTCGAAACGGAACGAAATCAACTGGAGAAGTTATTTTTGGAAGGAAAGCTACCGGATGGACTTGGACCCCATGTCAGGAGCCAAGGGAGGTGCTCACGAGGGTGGGGGCACCCCCCCTAGGGCGCGCAACCCTGCCTCGTGGGCCCCCCGAAGCTCCACCGACATACTTCCTGCACCCATATATACTCACGTACCCTAAAACTTCTAGAACACACAATAGATCGGGAGTTCCGCCGCCAGAAGCCTCCGTAGCCACCCAAAACCAATCTAGACCCGTTCCGGCACCCTGCCGGAGGGGGCATCCCTCTCCGGTGGCCATCTTCATCATCCCAGTGCACTCCATGACGAGGATGGAGTAGTTCTCCCTCGGGGCTGAGGGTATGTACCAGTAGCTATGTGTTTGATCTCTCTCTCTCTCTCGTGTTCTTGATTTGGCACGATCTTGATGTATCGCGAGCTTTGCTATTATAGTTGGATCTTATGTTTCTCCTCCCCCTCTACTCTCTCGTAATGAATTGAGTTTCCCCTTAGAAGTAATCTTATCGGATTGAGTCTTTAAAGATTTGAGAACACTTGATGTATGTCTTGCCGTGCGTATATGTGGTGACAGTGGGATACCACGTGATTCACTTGATGTATGTTTTGGTGATCAACTTGTGGGTTCCACCCATGAACCTATGCATAGGGGTTGGCACACATTTTCGTCGTGATTCTCTGGTAGAACTTTGGGGCACTCTTTGAGATCCTATGTGTTGGTTGAATAGATGAATCTGAGATTGTGTGATGCATATCGTATAATCATACCCACGGATACTTGAGGTGACATTGGAGTATCTAGGTGACATTAGGGTTTTGATTGATTTGTGTCTTAAGGTGTTATTCTAGTATGAACTCTAGGGCTGTTTGTGACACTTATAGGAATAGCCCAACGGATTGATTGGAAAGAATAACTTTGAGGTGGTTTCGTACCCTACCATAATCTCTTCGTTCGTTCTCCGCTATTAGTGACTTTGGAGTGACTCTTTGTTGCATGTTGAGGGATAGTTATATGATCCAATTATGTTATTATTGTTGAGAGGACTTGCACTAGTGAAAGTATGAACCCTAGGCCTTGTTTCAACGCATTGCAATACCGTTTACGCTCACTTTTATCATTAGTTACCTTGCTGTTTTTATATTTTCAGATTACAAAAACTATTATCTACTATCCATATACCACTTGTATCACCATCTCTTCGCCGAACTAGTGCACCTATACAATTTACCATTGTATTGGGTGTGTTGGGGACACAAGAGACTCTTTGTTATTTAGTTGCAGGGTTGCTTGAGAGAGACCATCTTCATCCTATGCCTCCTACGGATTGATAAACCTTAGGTCATCCACTTAAGGGAAATTTGCTACTGTCCTACAAAGCTCTGCACTTGGAGGCCCAACAACGTCTACAAGAAGAAGGTTGTGTAGTAGACACCAATGATCCGGCCTCGGGACTCCGTAAACCGGTGGGCGTCAACCTATGTATATAAAGGGACGACCCGTCCGTGGTTTAGGGAGGACAGACAACAACTCGAGAGCCAGGCAAAGCGGATTCTCTCCCTGGTCATCGAAACCCTAGCAATACCAATCAAAACTAGACGTAGGCTTTACCTTCATCGAAGGGGGCGAACTAGTATAAAATCCCTCGTGTCCCTTGTCCGGTTTAACCCCTTTAAGCTAACCCATTGCGATGGCTCCACGACTAAGTCCTTTCACAAGGACATCTGTCGTGACAAACCCACGACAGTTGGCGCTCACCGTGGGGCTATCGCACGATGGTTTCGAGTTCTTGAAGGGCAGCTTCGAAGGACTCAAGGGATATCTTGTGGGCCGGATGACGAAGAGTCGTCACGGCAAGCTCTACATCGATGATGCAGGATGGGGTCCCGAGGCCGGTTCAATAGAATACGGGTATCGGGTCCCCTTTGGTGGGATTCACGTCTTCATTGGCAAGATCGGCGGGCCGGGCCCTGAGCCGGACACCTGCACCGACATCATCGAGACGGCTCAGCGTGCAAACCACGCCCTGGTTCAGCCCGCAGTAAAGCGTGTTTTCGTAGGTGCCATCCATGGAGCAGAATATGAGGATGGACCGGCATCTGATGCGGAGACCGTTGTCTGCTCTGATGATGGATCTTCAACTGGAGAGACCGAGTCGCTATATCAGCTACAGGATGGCCGGATTAGCGGAGGCTCCGATGGTCACAGTATTCCGGACCCCCTCGATCTGCCAAACCGGGTTGCGATCTTCATGGCCGGAACACAGCCAACCCACACCTCTTCTACCGCCGCGGCAGTAATCTACGGTTCAGCAACAGCAACGCCAGCAGGGGCAGGGGGCTCTGCGCCACCTCCGGCTCAGATTTTGTCTGATTTGTTCGACACTTTGGCAACGTTGCTGGCGGCGGAGGTTGATGCGTCAAACCGGGATCAGCACAATGCGGAAATTGTAAAGGTGAAGGATCAGATAGCTCAGGCTAAAGCGGACCTGGCGGCAGAGAACGCCAGGATGGCTGCTGAGCGGGCCGAGTTGGAGACTCAGGCTTACCGGCTTAGGCTGGATCAGAATGCCTCAGATGATGTCATGAGGAGGAGATACCGGTCGCACCTCCCGCCGAACTACGAAGCAAGAAATCTCTTCAATACGCCAGGAGCAGGAACCAGTAACCAACCGGTCGTAAACCGGACGGAGGTACCAGTGAGAGGAGCACCGATTCAGCCGCGTGCGATAGACCCACCTCGTCAGAATAACATTGTACCGCAGTACGTTCCGACACCCTCGGGGCATTACTCCAATCCGTTGGATAACATTTTTGCTGCCTCTTAACGATTAGCAGCCCTCCAATTGACGGCGAGTCGCTGGTAGCGATCAAGACGCGACGGGCCAGAGAGCTCCTTCAAACAGCCTTAAACCAACAACAAGCTTATTCGCATAGTCGCGAGAGGGTTCATTCCACCCTTCATCCGAGTCGGAGCTACAACAGGCATGTTGAGGATGAACCGGCTGTGTCAAGCAGCGCACGTCGCCATAACTCGCCGCGAGGGCATAACCCGACCGGTGGTGCTAATGCGCATGATGTGGTGGATCACGGTCGTGCACGTCGAGAAGCCGAGTTAGCGGCACACCACGAGGCCCGCCAGCCCACTCCAGTTCGTCCTACCGCTTCAGTGGAGCCAGGCGTGGTCTTCAGTTCTTTAGGGGTACCGTGTCTCACCCTCGCTTTGTGTAACGTACGACTGCCCAAGGATTTTAAAGGCCCTCGTAAGGTGCCCAATTACACTGCTGATTTGCCTCCTGAGTCATGGGTGGAGAGTTATGAGATGGTAATGGAGATGCTGGATGTGGATGAAGCGGTGTGTGCTAAGTACTTCACCATGATGTTGGAGGGGACAACTCGTACTTGGCTAAAAAGTTTACCGGCTAACTCTGTCGGGTCATGGGCTGATTTGAAATACCGGTTTGTCCAGAATTTTAAAGACACTTGTAAGCAGCCTATGTCAATTATAGATCTGGCCGCTTGTGTTCAGGAAGATGGGGAGTCCACAACCCATTGGGTGAAGCGAGTCTCAACTATTCTGCATTCGTCGGACCGCATCAATGCGGATACATCAGTTTTGACATTGGAAGGCAATTGCTGGTTTATGCCATTGAAGATGAAGTTAGGAAGGCTCAAACGTAATTGCAATGACATGTCAACCCTTATGGCCGCCTTGGTGAAGTATGCCGATTCAGTTAGTACCAAAGACCCTGAGTCTGAGGATGACAAACCGGGGAAAGGGAAAAAGAACGACGGGGCCAAGGGCCAGCAGCATAATCCGGCAGGACAGGGGAACAATGGTAAGCGCAAGGCAGACAACAGTTTGGACTTTGTGGCTAATACCAATGCTCAGGATAACGGTCGGCGTCGCAAGGGTAAATAGCCCCAGCGGGGTGGAGGGTCAGGTCCCAATCTTGAACGCCTGCTAAATCAGCCTTGCCCAAAACATGGATCGAAGGAGACGCCAGCTTCACATCTTTGGAAGGATTGTTACATTATGCGGGAGTTCAAAATTTCCAATCAATTTCAATATGACAATGGCCAGCCTGGCGGTTCAGGAGCTGGTTTCCATGGCCCGGGTTATGGAGGTAGCAACTCCGGTTCAGGATTCCAGGGCAATCAAACTGGGCATGGTAATCAAGGTAATCACGGTAATCAGGGAGGGTATAACCATCAAGGAAATTAGCAACAACAACAGTCGGGTTATCAGAGCCATCCGAAGCAGTTGAATAGTGGGCAGTATCATGTCTTCACCACTAGCTTGTGTAAACGTGATCAGAAGCTGCACAAAAGCGCCGTGAATTCTGTTGAACCGGCGGTGCCTCAGTATTTGCGCTGGTCTGAACAACCAATTTTATGGAGTCGAGAGGATCACCCGCCCCGGGTTGACAATCCGGGTCATCTGGCCTTAGTGGTGGCACCTCAAGTTGGGGGGTATAAGTTCACCAAGGTGCTTATGGATGGAGGAAGTAGTATCAATATCCTTTACTATGATACCTTCCGCCGCATGGGGTTGACAGATAAGAATCTTAAACCGTCGAATACGGTCTTTCATGGAGTGGTGCCTGGTAAATCGGCGTACCCAGTTGGCAGGTGCTACCTCTTGAGCTTGCGTTGGATTTCCCCGAAGAGGAAAGGATGATGCAGCAAAGTAGCGTAAGTATTTCCCTTAGTTTTTGAGAACCAAGGTATCAATCCAATAGGAGGCCACGCTCAAGTCCCTCGTACCTGCACAAAACGATAGCTACTCACAACCAACGCGATTAGGGGTTGTCAATCCCTTCACGATCACTTACGAGAGCAAGATCTGATAGATATAATGTTTTTGGTATTTTTGGTATAGAGATGCAAAGTGAAAAGTAAAAGGCAAAGTAAAAAAGCAAAGCAAGATTAAAGTGATGGAGATTGATATGATGAGAATAGACTCGGGGGCCATAGGTTTCACTAGTGGCTTCTCTCAAGAGCATAAGTATTCTACGGTGGGTGAACAAATTATTGTTGAGCAATTGACATAATTGAGCATAGTTATGAGAATATCTAGGCATGCTCATGTATATAGGCATCACGTCCGTGACAAGTAGACTGAAACGATTCTGCATCTACTACTATTACTCCACTTATCGACCGTTATCCAGCATGCATCTAGAGTATTAAGTTAAAAACAGAGTAACGCTTTAAGCAAGATGACGAGATGTAGAGAGATAAATTCATGCAATATGAAATAAACCCCATCTTGTTCTCCTCGATGGCAATGATGCAATACGTGCCTTGCTGCCCCTTCTGTCACTGGGAAAGAACACCGCAAGATCGAACCCAAAGCTAAGCACTTCTCCCATGGCAAGAACTACCAATCTAGTTGGCCAAACCAAACGGATAATTCGAAGAGACTTGCAAAGATAACCAATCATACATAAAAGAATTCAGAGAAGATTCAAATATTATTCATAGATAGACTTGATCATAAACACACAATTCATCGGTCTCAACAAACACACTGCAAAAAGAAGATTACATCAAATAGATCTCCACGAGAGAGGGGGAGAACTTTGTATTAAGATCCAAAAAGAGAGAAGAAGCCACCTAGCTAATAACTATGGACCCGAAGGTCTGAGGTGAACTACTCACACTTCATCGAAGAGGCTATGATGATGTAGAAGCCCTTCGTGATGACGGCCCTCTCCGGCGGAGCTCCGGAACAGGCCCCAAGATGGGATCTCGTGGATACAGAAAGTTGCGGCGGTGGAATTAGGTTTTTGGCTCCCGTTCTTATCGTTTGGGGGTACGTAGGTATATATAGGAGGAAGAAGTACGTCGGTGGAGCTCCGAGGGGCCCACGAGGCAGGGGGCGCCCCCCACCCTCGTGACCACCTCGTGGCTTTCTTGATGGAGGGTCCAAGTCTCCTGGATCTTATCTGATGAGAAAATCACGTTTCCGAAGGTTTCATTCTGTTTGGACTCCGTTTGATATTCCTTTTCTTCAAAACCCTAAAATAGGCAAAAAAACAACAATTCTAGGCTAGGCCTCTGATTAATAGGTTAGTCCCAAAAATAATATAAAAGTGGAAAATAAAGCCCAATAATGTCTAAAACAGTAGATAATATAGCATGGAGCAATCAAAAATTATAGATACGTTGGAGACGTATCACAAGGCGTTTCGAAACGGCCCAAATTGAATAATTTTTTTCAAGAAGTGGCAGACTGTAGCTGATAAACCGGCCGCCAGTTTAGGATTCTTCATTGGGACGACTTGATGATTGAGGGACATCTTGCGCGGTTACATCCTCTTCATCCCTCCCCAGACGCTGGAATCTACCGTCGACCAATCGATTCCGGTTAAAGCTTGAAACACGGCCTCTTCATGGATAAGGCTGGAGGGGTCAATGTCAGGAGCGTAAGTATGATTACGAATTGGAGGCACAAGATCTTAAACATAATGGATCACTGCGGGCTGTCTCTTTCCCTCAGCATCATAAACTGGTTGAAAATGTGATAGATATGTGTCCTCTGCCAGTTTGCTTGCTATCGGTCGCATCTCCTTTGTCAGCTTTCGGAGATCATCATTGTTGAAATCTGAGCCATCTTCTTTCACACCAGGATACCCTTTGATGATATCTGCCGGTTCAAGATCCGGAATCCACGCCTTGGCCCGGATTAGCACGGTCAGCGCTCCTAATCTTGCAGCTGATTTCTTCAGTTCGTTGATCCGGGCAAGTAACATGGCCAGCTTTTCAAGAGTTTCTTTTATCAGCGATGGTGGAGGCTTGTTATAAGCTGCAGTACAAATGGCTCGCTGGGAACCAAAGAACAATTGTTCTATTAAGGTGTAGGCCGTTTTAAGTTTCATCCGCATGTCAGAGCCCAGATGCGCAATGCGGGTCCCTATCATGGTTTAGCGTCAGTAAATCGGTCATTGATAAGATCTTATGACTTAGACAAACTGCACAAGGAGGTACTTACCAAACACAGCAGAAGTCATGTCGTTAATTTGCCGCTTCAAGCCAGTCAGTTCGTCAACCACCGGCTTCAGGGCTGCTTCTGCGTCCTCGGCCTTCTTTGTTAAACCGGCCTTGTCCGTTTCCCATTCTGCATGCTCTTTATCAAAAGTTGCTTTCAGCTTCTCCATAGCTGCTAAGGCGTTGGTCAGCTCTTCTTTGGCTTTGGCAGCCTCTTTTTGCTGAGTTTTGATGTTCTCCTGAAGGTCTGCGGTTTGAGCATCCTTCTTACTCAACTCAGCCTACAAAGGTGAGGTATGTCATCAGAAACAAGTTATGAAGTACCAAGCGTATAACGAGTTATGCACTTTGTACTTGGGGGCTAATGCCTATTTGCTCTATCATCAACATATTTTTTCACAAGTCTCAAGTACAATGCAAGCATTATCCTTAACACTTGGGGGCTAATGTACATCTGTTCAAAGTTGACGCATTGATTCAAGACCCGGTATACCTCGCAAAGCTAAACCGGCCCTTGGGGGCTACACTGATGAAAACTTCAGGAATACAATGATAAGGTACCGGTTTGTTTCTAGCGATGACTTGACATATGGAGGATCAGCATGCAAGGATTAAGATATTACAAAGTCCCGGCTTGCGATTAACATCATAAACCGGCCCTTGGGGGCTACTTGGGCTGATGTTTACACTTTGGAATCAAGAAAGGAAAAGGGATGAGAATACCTCATATTGATCCTTCATCAGATTCACTAAAACCGGCTTCATAATCATGGTTTGAGTGCAAACGGTTTAGAAAACCGGAGTGGAGTTCTTGAGCGTTGAGATGGGCGTAGCTTGACAAGTCAGTGCTCCATTTGCCTTTTGCCATGGCAGCACGCTCTTCCTTGGCACTATGTTTCGCCAACACAACTGGATGGCCAGGAGAGCTGTGGCTCGTACCGGTAATGATAACATTGCTTTCTTTGTCTCCAGCAGTCTTTGCTGGAGTTGATGGAGTGTCAGTGGCTCTCACCGGGCTAGAAGACCTGTCATCAGCCCGGATTGGATCTACCGGTTCATTATCAGGCACATCAGTGTCAATTTCTAGTTGTTCATCAATATTGTGGTCTTGAGGGGGTGGTTCATCAAAGATAGCTTCCGGATTTGGGGCCTCTGGTTCAACCGCTTGTTCCGGTTCAACCGTTTGCTCCAGTTCAAGAACCACTTGATCTTCGAGCGGATTGTTAACCCGAGCCTTTTTGCTGGGTCTGGCTTTGGCTCTACAACAGAAAAAAGGTGAAAGGTTAAGCACAACATATAAAGTATGAAACATCAAAAGAGAAGGGTGAAACATTTACCCGGCTACGGTCTTGAGAGGAGGGAGTTGGGTCGCCGTTGAATCGCCAGAGGATGAGGGAGGTGTCACCTGATAATTCGAATCGGACGGATTAAGAGGTTGTCGGAAATAACCTGCCTTGGGATAAGAATTGTCAGAAGTGGGTGAGACCTCAGATCGGCGCTTTCGAACCGGGGTGTCAGGTAAACCGGCCAAAGTAACCTTTTGGCCGCTGTGTCGGGTGGTGCGGCAAGCCTCGTGCTGCTGCGTCTTCAAAATAAATGTTGGATCCAAGTGGGCAAGGGGATGAGAAAAGCTTACTTTCCGGACCGCTTGATGGATTTTTTGTGTCGGCATAGAGTCTGAACCGGAGGAAAGGATAATTACCTCTGCATCATCAACTTGAATGCCCTCCACGTCCTCCTGATAAGTATCATTGTCAATGAGATGCATGAAAAGGGAACCAAGTGAATCAAGTTCTACCTCAACTTCCAGTTCATCTGGGTTGTCGTCCAGTTCCATACTAATGCGTTTAGGTGCTTTCCGCTTTGTGGTCTTCTTGACGGCTCTGGTTTTAGGGCAGGAAGTTTTTACCACTTTCTCTTGAGGTTGTTCTTCCAAAACGTATCATCACCCTGTTTAAAAATAGAAGGATGGGTATTCAAAGGATTGTACAGTCTAAAGATATCAAGGGTAAAGCGGAGGAACAATACTCACAGTGGGCGGCTTGTTTTGCGTGTAAAAGGGGAGTAGTTCGGTTTGGCGGCAAGTAGCTTCCGGTTCATTCAGGATTTTCTTAACAGCTTTAGTGACTTCTTCATCTGTTAGCTGGATATTGATATGGCATTGGGAGTCTTCTACTTCACCAGTGTACTCGCACATTAAACCGGAGCGGCGACTTAACGGCAAGATACTCCAGGATATCCAGCAACGAACAAAGTCTACTCCGGTTAAGCCGTTGGCAAGGAAGGCTCTCAGCTTGGCAAGTTGAGGTGCATACTGAGCCCATTCCTGAGCACTTAGTCGTTGTGGAAGTGGATGATTATTGGCAAGCCGGTGGGCACGGTAACCCGGCAGAGGATTCTCATTTTCACGGGATGTGTCTTTACAGTAGAACCAAGTTTGATTCCACTCTTTGGGGTGGCTGTGCAGCTTGGCATGAGGAAATTCAACCTATTTTCTTTTCTGAATGGAGACGCCACCGAGTTCAGTATTGTGTCCATCTAGGAATTCAGTGTGCCAGTTCAGATGAAAGAAATCCTGAAACAGCTCAACAGTTGGCTCCTCCTATAGGTATGCTTCACAGAAAACTTGAAAGTTGCATATATTTGATACCGAGTTGGGTCCAATATCTTGAGGGTGGAGTTGAAGGCTGGCAAGTACATCCCGGAAAAACTTTGATCCGGACAGTTTGAAACTACGGCCTATGTGATCAACAAACACCACTACCTCACCCTGCTTAGGGTGGGAGGATTTCCCGGTCCAGGAGCACGCCACCGCATTTCATTCTTCTTTGGTAAGGTGCCGATCCGGACCATTCCATTCAGTTGCTCTTCTGTAACCCGGGAGGGGACCCAGTTGCAGGAATAGAACTACTTTGCCATTGCAAATGAAAAGCTGAAGAGAAATACCGGTTTACAATTTATTCACAGTGATGCATAAGGTACGATAAAACAGAGAATCCAAATATATAGAATTGGTAAACCAAAGGCTGATACAATTACAAATGACAGCAATAAGCAGAAGCAGAGGTGTGCACATGCTATTAAATCGGAGTATGATGATGAGGATAGAGGGACTGCCGGTTTACGAGGGGACTAATGGTATATAATAGATTACCTTTTACAAGGGTAAACCGTCTATGTCATGCGGAAGAGACAGATCTAAGGCAAAAACGACTAGGTAAGGTAAAACAGGTTCCACAAGGGGACATGGAAATTTTGGATCTACCGAAAGACGGGAAAGTAAAAATATTTTGACCTAAAAGGGTTGGTCCCGAAGCAATTCATAAAGGTTCGGATCAGTTTTTATGCACACAGGGGTTTGTTGTAGTAGCGGAAGATAAACCATTACGCGGAATATATCAAGCTTGAGGTTTTTTATCCATGGACTAAGGAGGAACAGGGAAGAGCAGCACCGGAGCCTTGATGAACTTCGATGAACTGCGAAGAACAAGAAAACCCTAGACAGATCTACAAAGGGGGAAAGGAAAGGACTTACATCGACTGTTGAAGCAATGGAGGCAGGCCGCAGTTCTCTGGTGCAATCAGGTTGATGTAGTGGCTAATGGAGAGGCGGAGGCGAAGCTCGGCGATGGCGACGACGCTCGGGTGCAGAGACGTCGCAAGGAGGAAGAAGAAGCGAAGGAGGCGAAGGGGGAAAAAGAGAATGGCCCTTGGGCCTATTTATAAGGTGAACCGATAAGCGGCAAGTGCGAAAATCGAGGAGCTTAAAATGGATAGTTAATAAGGATGTCGCCTTGAGGGTTGGATATTCATTAATGAAGGGTATCTTCGGCTTCAACGGATAGATGATGTCATGACGGTTTACTACGGATCTGAAGGATGACATCACGGCGGTTTACCAGATTCATGCGAAGGTACCAGGGCAAGAATTTTTTCTAAGTATTGAAGATTGACATGAACAAGTTCAAATCAATCTGGGGCCTAATGTTGGGGATATGATTACTGGAGGTAAACCGGCTAGGAGTGGCCGGGTTAGCTCCATGAAGACGTGAGGATGGTGGCACTTTACGAAGGCCCAAGGCCCAAAGGCGGGTTAGGGCATGTAGATGTAAATCGACTCTTTCATGTAACTTGTATTGTAAGTTAGAGGAATAGAGACCGAGCCGGACACGTTTATGATCCGGCCTCGGGACTCTGTAAACCGGCGGACGTCAACCTATGTATATAAAGGGATGACCCGACCGCGGTTTAGGGAGGACAGACAACAACTCGAGAGCCGGGCAAAGCGGATTCGCTCCCTGGTCATCGAAACCCTAGCAATACCAATCACAACAAGACGTAGGCTTTACCTTCATCGAAGGGGACGAACTAGTAAAAAATCCCTTGTGTCCCTTGTCCGGTTTAACCCCTTTAAGCTAACCCGTTGCGATGGCTCCACGACTAAGTCCTTTCACAAGGACATCTGCCGTGACAAACCCACGACAGATTTCATGGCCTCAAGCCATTTTGCAGAATCTGGGCTCATCATCACTTCCTCATAGTTCGTAGGTTCGTCATGGTCAAGTAACATGACATCCAGAACAGGATTACCATGCCACTCTGGTGCGGATCTCACTCTGGTTGACCTACGAGGTTCGGTAGTAACTTGATCTGAAGTTTCATGATTATCATCATTAGCTTCCTCACTAATTGGTGTAGGTTTCACAGGACCGGTTTTTGTGATGAACTACTCTCCAATAAGGGAGCAGGTACAGTTACCTCATCAAGTTCTAATTTCCACCCACTCACTTCTTTCGAGACAACTCCTTCTCTAGAAAGGATCCATTCTTAGCAACGAATGTCTTGCCTTCGGATCTGTGATAGAAGGTGTACCCAACTGTCTCTGTTGGGTATCCTATGAAGACACATTTCTCCGATTTGGGTTTGAGCTTATCAGGATGAAACTTTTTCACATAAGCATCGCAACCCCAAACTTTAAGAAACAACAACTTTTGTTTCTTGCCAAACCACAGTTCATATGGTGTCGTCTCAACGGATTTAGATGGTGCCCTATTTAACGTGAATGCAGCTGTCTCTAATGCATAACCCCAAAACGATAGTGGTAAATCGGTAAGAGACATCATAGATTGCACCATATCTAATAAAGTACGGTTACGATGTTCGGACACACCATTACGCTGTGGTGTTCCAGGTGGCGTGAGTTGAGAAACTATTCTGCATTGTTTCAAATGAAGACCAAACTCGTAACTCAAATATTCTCCTCCACGATCAGATCGTAGAAACTTTATTTTCTTGTTATGATGATTTTCCACTTCACTCTGAAATTATTTGAACTTTTCAAATGTTTCAGATTTATGTTTCATCAAGAAGATATACCCATATCTTACTCAAATCATCTGTGAAGGTCAGAAAATAACGATATCTGCCGCGAGCCTCAACACTCATCGGACTGCATGCATCAGTACGTATTATTTCCAACAAGTCTGTTGCTCGCTCCATTGTTTCGGAGAACGGAGTCTTAGTCATATTGCCCATGAGGAATGGTTCGCAAGCATCAACTGATTCATAATCAAGTGATTCCAAAAACCCATTAGCATGGATTTTCTTCATGCACTTTACACCAATATGACCTAAACGACAGTGCCACAAATAAGTTGCACTATCATTATTAACTTTGCATCTTTTGGCTTCAATATTATGAATGTGTGTATCACTATGATCGAGATTCAATAAACCATTCACCTCGGGTGTATGACCATTGAAGGTTTTATTCATGTAAACAGAACAACAATTATTCTCTAACTTTAAATGAATAACCGTATTGCAATAAACATGATCAAATCATATTCATGCTTAACGCAAACACCAAATAACATTTATTTAGGTTCAACACTAATCCCGACGCATAGGGACTGTGCGATGATGATCATATCAATCTTGGAACCACTTCCAACACACATCGTGTAAGTGCATCTAGTGCCACCCCTAGTTGGTTTTGGAGTATTGACGACAAATCTAGTTGAGGGACTAATGTGTTTGTGAGAATTGCAGGATAACACAGGTAGAAGTCCCGCATTGATTCGGTTTTCCTACCAGAGATGACCCCTAAAAATGTATGAAGACATTGAAGTCAAAGGTGGTATGTGAAGACATTCACATTGAAGACTATGACAAGAGAAGACATCGCGTGAAGACTATGGAGCGCGAAGACTTAGCAGTTTCCTCGTTCTGTGTTTTTCTTTGTTGAGTCATAGGAACCACCATACTGTTAAGTGGGGTCCAAGAGAACCAGTCAGAATTACTGAAGTGATGCTTAACCAAAATCCTATGTCTTCAAGTGAAGACTATGAGAGCAAATCTTGTCCAGAGTTGGATAAGTCAGCTTTGCTTGTAGCCCAAGTAAAGTTGCCGTGTGTGTTTGAAATCTGACTGTTGGAACAAATATCAGTTCCTTAGTGACCCAGGGTCATTTCAGACAAATCAGGTCAGGTTGCCTAGTGGCTATAAATAGCCCACCCCCTACAACCATAAACGGTTGGCTGCTCAGAGTTAGAGTACGGCTTTTTTCGTTTGAGAGCAACCCACCTCGAAGCCTTTGAGAGAGAATTCCTTGCGAGGATAAAGCCCTAAACACCCAGAGCCAAATAGTGTTAGGCATCAGTTAAGTCTACCTGTCTGTGTGATCTGAAGACTTATTACACTTGACGACTGTGAATCCTCCAGCCGGTTAGGCGTCGCGTTCTGAGCATCCAAGAGTCATTGTGGATCGCCAGTGAACGAAGTCTGTGAAGGTTTGGAAGTCTACCTTGAAGACTTACCAGAGTGATTGGGCGAGGTCTGTCTGACCTTAGCTCAAGGGGAATACCATGAGGACTAAGTGTCCTGAGCTGCGTGTTCAGGACTTAGTGTCCGGGACTGAGTGTCCTCAGGTTTAAATACCTATCCGCCCTAACCAGACGTACAACTGTCACCACAGGTTGAACTGGTCTACCAAAACTTTTTCTTCATCACGCACACTGGTTCTATCCTTCCCATCTCTTTATTTACAGTTGGCTCTTGTGAAGTCAGTGCCTATTTGCATTATCTATTTGTCTTCACTGTGTACCTGATCCTTACTGCCTAGCTGCTATTAGTCATTGTGGTTTCACTTCATTGAATACTTGACTATGGTCTGCCTAGTGTAGTCTACCTTCCGCTGCATGGTAATAGGTTCATTTCTATCATTTGTCTTCGAAACTTCCATGTATTGAAGACTTTCATAAAAATCGCCTATTCACCCCCCTCTAGTCGATATAACACACTTTCAATTGGTACTAGAGCAAGGTACTCCCTTGTTCAGTGTGATTTTGGTTTAACCGCCTGGAGTTTTAGTTATGTCGACCCCAGGTATGAAGACTGTGTCATGCCCCATCTTTGACGGTCATGAGTATCCCAAGTGGAAGGCCATGATGAAGAAGCGCCTCATGGCGACAAACAGCGAGCTGTGGACCGTCACTGAGATTGGTCTGACCGATCTGTGCAAGATGGCGGAAGCTGATGACATTCGCAAGTACACTCTTCTCAACCTCATGGCGAAGGACGTCATCTGCTCCTGTCTATCTCAAAATCAGTTTAGGAATATCATGCATCTCGATCATGCGAAGCTTATCTGGGACCGTCTCTCTGAGGTCTATGAAGGTCATCGAACTCGTCATGATCCTTAGTTCGAGGACTTTAAGGAGTCTCTCAAAGCGATGACATTCGAACCAAAATCATCATCTTCTGCATCATGCCTTATGGCAAATGATGCTAAGGTAATTGAATGCTATCTATCTGAATCCAGTGATGATGAATCTGGTGATGAATTTGGACCCAGCTATGCAAAACTTGCTTCCCTTATCACTAAACAACAGAAAGCTATGGAACATATTCAAAAACTATTAGACAAAAGCGATGACCTGTTGGACGCTGAAATGACTCGATCTCAGTCCTTAATTGAAGACACAAAAAATCTTCATGTTAAGTATGAGGAACTTGAAAGTCGTCATGAAACGCTCTCAACAACTCATGAAAAGCTTTCCTATGATTATCTTTAAAGGAAGCAAGAACTCGAGAAATGGAGAATGACTCATGAAGATCTTCAAACGGAAAACGAGTCACCTCGTGTTGAACAGATCAGTCCCGCTCAGGAAGGATTTGAACCACCATATCTTAAATGCCTTGAGCGTGATAGCTCTACTTCTGTTGCTAAATGTTCTACTACTGCTACTGTTGCAATATCTTCAACTGTTGATGTGGTAACTAACCCCTCTGCTGAGGATACCACTACTATTGCTGATGAGAATGCTAGGTTGAAGACACTGCTTGAAACAGGGATGTACAAAAGTCTCAAAGGGCATCAGACACTATGTGATGTCCTCAAAAGGCAGATCCTGAACCGAAACCCTAGGAAAGAGGGTGTTGGGTTCGAAAGGAAAATGAATGCTGATGGCTCTTACTGGAAACCTGAGCAGTACCCCAAAACCACATGGGTTGCTGCAAAGGAACCTTCAGTAGATCCATCCACCCTATCTGGCTTCACTTGTGCTAATCCCATTGTTATTGATGAATCCTTTGATGCAAACTATAAACTATTTAAGAATCATAATGGTGAAGTGTTTGCCAGGTATATTGGTACTAATTGCAGGAATGGACCGCCTATGAAGAAGATCTGGGTGCCAAAAAGGTGTTTGGAGAATCTTCCTGTGAATGTCATCATGACACCACAGGTGAAGAAGACAAACCCCAGACCACAGGCTTCATACGGTCCAAAGGCTTCATACAGACAGAGGACACACCTGAGTCGCACTAACACAAATGTTTTGCAGGGAAACCATACTCAGGCCTGTGAATATGAGCGCATTTCATCAAACCGCCATGTTCATAAGACCAAGAACTATTCTGCTTATTCTTATGAGTACTATTGTCCACCTGCAAGACTTTTTGCTAGGGCTCCAAAGCCAAAGTTCTCAGATGCTGCACTTAGATTGCTTTGAGGCCACCCTTGAAGATGTGGGTGGCTAAGAAAGCTTAACTCTCTTTTGCAGGGAAAGGTCTCCAGCCGAAAACCAAAATTGTCTGAAGCTATTGCTGGGGACCTTAAACATCTTGTAGGGCGCAGGATCAAATGCCCAAATGGTCTTATTATGTACTTTGTTCCTGAGTCGCTTGCTACTTGCCCTATCAGTCCTAATCTCGATCTAAGCTTTAATAATCTACTGGTTCGTCAAAATGTTTTTCTTCGGAATTCTCTTCGTGAAGCCTATCCCCCTAACTGCACTGTAGGGTATGACACCAGCAGCTTCAGAATGGATTATTGATAGTGGGTGTACTAATCACATGACTGGCAAGCGAAGTCTTCTCATGGACTCAACCTTACGTCCATCTGACAAAAGTCACATCACATTTGCTGACACTGGCAAAAGCAAGGTATTGGGTCTAGGTAGAGTTGCAATCTCAAAGGATCAACACATGGATAAAGTCATGCTTGTTGAATCCCTTGGTTTCAACTTAATGTCTGTCTCAATGCTTTGTGATTTAAACATGATTGTGATGTTTGGAAAATATTGTTGCCTTGTAATGGAATCTGACAAGTCTCTAGTGTTTGAAGGGTATCGGAAAGATGATTTGTATGTGGTAGATTTCTCAGCAGGACCACAACTTGCAGTATGTCTTCTAGCAAAAGCTTCTGAATGCTGGCTCTAGCATCGGAGGCTAGGGCATGCTGGCATGAGGAACCTCCACACCCTTGCAAGGAATAAGAATGTCATAGGCATCGAGGGCGTCAAGTTCAAGAAGGATCACTTATGTGGTGCCTGTGAAGCAGGAAAGATGACGAGGGCCAAGCATCCCTCGAAGACAATCATGACAACGACTCAACTCTTCGAACTGCTACACATGGATCTTTTCGGTCCCACTCATTACTCAACTCTTACTACTACTGCTTGTCTCTATGGCTTTGGTCATTGTTGATGATTATTCAAGATATACTTGGGTGCATATAATCCTCTACAAGACTGAAGTGCAGGATGTCTTCAGACGCTTCGCCAGTCGAGCAATGAACAACTATGGCGCCAAGATAAAGCACATCAGAAGTGACAATGGCACTGAATTCAAGAACACTAGCCTAGATACATATCTTGATACCTTAGGCATCACATATGAATTCTCAGCTCCGTACACGCCACAGCAGAATGGCGTCGTCGAACGCAAGAACAGAACACTTATTGAGATGGCCCGGACGATGCTTGATGAATACAAGACTCCAAGAAAATTCTGGCCGGAAGCCATTGATACTGCATGCCATATCATCAACCGTGTTTATCTTCACAAGCTTCTGAACAAGACATCCTATGAGCTCCTTACTGGCAAGAAGCCAAATGTCAGTTACTTCAGAGTATTTGGCGCCAGGTGCTGGATCAAGGATCCACATCACACTTCAAAATTTGCACCAAAAGCACATGAGGGTTTTATGCTTATCATCTCCGCACCTAATAAACCTGAAGACAATGCTCAGCCTGAAGACAATCCCTCTAACGATGACAATGATCAGCAAGAGCAAAATCTTCGCCCTGTACATCCTCGTGTTGCAAATGAAGTATAGATTGAGAGAATAATTGATAGCATCAATGCACCAGGTCCTCTCACTCGTTCAAGGGCAACACAGCTAGCAAATTTGTGTGGGCACTTCGCATTCGTCTCAATATCTGAACCCAAGAAAGTTGAAGAAGCCTTCATGGAACCTGAATGGATTCAAGCTATGCAAGAAGAGCTTCAATAGTTTGAGCCGAATAATGTATGGGAACTGGTTAAGCATCCTGATCCTTGAAAGCACAATATAATAGGCACCAAATGGATATATCGCAACAAGCAAGATGAGCATGGTCAAGTTGTTAGAAACAAAGCTCGTCTCGTTGCTCATGGGTACACTCAAGTTGAAGGGATTAACTTCGATGAAACATTTGCTCCTGTGGCTAGACTTGAAGCCATACGCATACTGCTGGCCTATGCAAATCATCATAACATACTTCTATATCAAATGGATGTGAAGAGCGCTTTTCTCAATGGCAAGATTGAAGAAGAAGTGTATGTTGCACAACCGCCTGGCTTTGAAGATCCAAAACATCCTGACATGGTGTACAAGCTCAACAAGGCACTGTATGGCCTCAAACAAGCCCCTCGGGCCTGGTATGACACACTCAAATACTTCCTGAAGAGCAAAGGCTTCAAATATGGTTCCCTCGACCCCACTCTCTTCACGAAGACATATGATGGTGAACTGTTTGTGTGCCAAATATATGTGGATGACATTATCTTCGGCTGCACCAATCAGAAATATAGTGAAGAGTTTGGATATATGATGCAAGAGCAATATCAGATGTCCATGATGGGTGAGCTAAAGTTCTTCCTTGGTCTTCAAATACATCAGCAACGCAATGACATCTTCATATCTCAAGAGAAGTACCTCAAAGATTGCCTGAAGAAATTTGGTATGCAAGACTACAAAGGCTTCACGACGCCAATGCCAGCCAAACATCATCTGGGTCCCGACGACAATGGTAAAGAGTTCGATCAAAAGGTATACCGCTCCATGATTGGTTCTTTACTTTATCTATGTGCATCTAGGCCAGATATTATGCTTAGTGTTTGCATGTGTGCTCGATTCCAAGCGGCACCAAAGGAATCGCATCACTTAGCTGTGAAGCGAATTCTTCGATATTTGGCTTACACCCCAACACTAGGATTATGGTATCCAAAGGGCTCAGAGTTTGATCTGGTTGGATTCTTGGATGTTGATTATGCTGGTGACAAGGTGGATCGCAAGTCTACATCAGGCACATGCCATTTTCTGGGACGATCACTTGTATGTTGGTCTTCAAAGAAGTAGAACTGTGTATCTCTCTCCACTGCTGAATCTGAATACATTGCTGCTGGATTTTGCTGTGCTCAGCTTCTGTGGATGAAGCAAACACTCAAAGACTATGGCATTCATCTGAAGCAAGTGCCACTCTACTACGACAATGAAAGCGCCATCAAGATCGCCAACAACCCAGTTCAGCACTCAAAGACAAAGCACATTGAAATTCGTTATCACTTTCTCAGAGATCATGTTGTGAAGGAAGATATTGATATCATACACGTCAACACTGAAGAGCAATTGGCAGATATCTTCACCAAGCCCTTGGATGAGAAGAGATTTTGCACGTTACGGTGTGAGCTAAATATCTTGGAATCCTCAAATGTCCTGTGATCAGGCACACATCCTAACACTTATGCATATTGATGACTTAGATGTGCACCACACGAAGTAAAGCATATCTTCAATCAATGAAGACATACATTCTAAGTGTGAATACATTAATGTGGAATTTGACTTCGGAGCGCCACGATAATTGTGCGTCGTGTCTGGGTCTATTACTTCCTATACGGTGGGTAACGCCACCACCAAATTCTTTTGTTTGAAGTGTTTTACCCATGGCGTTACATTTGCTATGTCTTCACATTTTGTTTGTCTTCATTCTCAACTTGTCTTCATGATTATCTTCACTATGTTGGTTTGATTGTCTTTCTCACATATATATATATATATACATATACTAGTGTTCTGTCCTCTACAGCATTCACTTATAGCTATGTCTTCTTGTTGAATCTTTTGAACTAAGTGAATGTGATTGGACCCTAACCTCTATATCCTTTCTATCCCAAACTCTATCTCTCCAAATCATATGCATTCTCTGGAAACTGTCGAAGGTCTTCTCTGCGTCCTTGTCAGCAGAAGATACAGAGACAAACATTAAGTCCGCTTTCAATACTAATTCCTTCACCTGAAACCCGGAGTAGTGGGAACGACCACCCGACAATCCAGGCGTGCGTGGGAACGTGGAACAACCTCCGATATGTTGCTTGATGGACACGTGTCCTTCAGATGTGAATCGCCAGGGGCACCTGTGTAATAACACTGTGCCGTCCTTGTCCCTATAAATACACGCCTCACCACAGTCATTATCCTTTCTTCCACTCTCGCACAAACTCTAGCACCACCGCTAGCCCTCTCCGACGCCGGCGACGAAGCGCTTAGCTGTCGCGACCTCTCCGACGCCGTCTTCACACCGGCCGTGGACATCGTCTTCTCCGCCGTCGCCGTAGGTGTTCTCCGTCGCCAAGTTAGGGCACGGATGATCGAACTTCTCGGCCTCCTCTTCCACTCCGTCTAGCAGTTCTTCGTGTGGTAAATAAAACTTCCTTTTTACGGCCCCTTTGATCCTATAGATTCATCACTTTCTGCCACAAGAAGTTTCTATTCACACAAGTTGGATCTATTTCATACTGCATCTCATAATATGCATAGTATGTTCACTTATGCTTCACAAAGTAGTTAGATTCCTCACTTGTACTGATCCGTGGATTCGTACAAATCTGGAACCAACTCCTTATCTATGAGTGAATGTCTTCGCATGATGAGGTCAATGTCTTCTAAACTGATTTATCTTCAAAATCTTTTGAGAATGCATATGACCTCTTCCCCTTCCCTCGCACCTTAATGCTATCACAGGTACATGTCCTTGGGAGAATCCCTTGGTTCTCATAGTCTGCATTCATTTGCAGAATTCTTACAGCATCATATAAATTCTCCCGAAGCTAGTTCCCGTTTGTCCAGCAAGCAAAAGCCTTTGAAGCCTTTGAACATGTTGAAGCCATTCAGTTTAAAGTTCATGGCTGCAGAGAAATCAGTAAGGAAGGGTGGCAGAAAGCGTCGAGGTGAAACATCAAGAGATCTGCCCGATGACCTCTCAGAGCTGTACAAGACAGATCCAGAAGAGGATTACAATCAGCGCAAGACACGAATCCAATGGATTCGACGATATTGGGCAGAACAGTGGTTCAAGTACAGATTTGTGACCAAGGAATATGCTGAGAAGAATGCCATCAAGCGACCATAGGGAGACATCCTATACAGAAATCTTCAACCCAGGTCCAGAGATGAAGCCATTGAACAAGGCTTCTATCCCTGCATGGTCCGTGGACCACAGCCTGCGGATGCTGACCCATCGTCATTGCTATGGTGTCGTGACGACAATCTGTTCAAGCGCAACTTCCAGTTTGCCCAGAATTCGGTGAAGCAGAACAAGAAGTCATTGGGACTAGACTTCAACCCTTGTCCCTCTGCTCCCCATGCCGATGGCACCCGCGAAGCTGAACCCAATCTTGTTGGGCCCTTCTACAACCTGGAAGGTCTCATCACTCATATCATGGTTCAAGGGACAGCCGTGGATGAGCCTGCAGATGACGCTGAATCTGATGAAGCGCCTGCACCGCTGAAGCCAAAGAAACTGAAGCAGCCTAAAGCTTCAAAGCCTGCCTCAGCACCAAAAATCTCACGAGCGAAGCCACTGGCTACTGCACCTCCTGAAGACAGTGTGCAGTCTGAAGATTTGTCACGCATCTCCAAGCCCTCGAAAGTCAAGATGCCTTTGCAACACACTAGCCAAGAACTGACTGCTGCTGCTATTCTGCGCAACGACGCTATTGATCTGTCCAGCGATGAAGATCTTGCAGATGACGCTCTTGAGCAACTGATCAAGAGCAAAGAAGAAGCAGAAATCTTCAATGATTTGCCTCTCTTTGACGTGGCAATCATCCACAACTTCATTGATGAGTGGTTTGACACGCCCAACCTCAGCTTTGAAGATCTGCAACTTCCAATTGGCCTAAGTGTCGCCTTCCATGGCGCCATTGCTTCAGAGCTAGCTCTAGCTCAGCGCATCGTTGAACTAAAGAAAAAGATCGACTTTGAGAAAGCTCAGTTCAAGAAGCACATGGCCAAGCTCAGTGTGCAAGAGGTCAAAAATTTCAAGATCATGCTGCACGAGCTCAAATAAGCCTTTCTCAAGAAGCGTCAAGAAGCTCAAGGTTCTCGTGAGCGCATGAAGAGCCTGGCTGACAAGTGTGTGCAAGCCTACAATGAGGCTGAGAAGCGCAAGGCCCTTGGTCGTCCTGGCATCGATCCCAGGATGGCCGCAAAGAAGAAGAAGAAGCCAGCTGTGGCCGAACCCGAAGCACCAAGGCAGGAAGCACATCCCATTGTCCTCCCAGCCAGCATGACTGGCTCGAAGCCAAAGGTCAGGTCAACCGCTTCAGAACTGAAGAAGACGAGGACTGCTGAGGCTGAAGCGAGAAAGAGGAAACATCCTGAAGCCTCTGCTGCTGCTCCCTCCAAGAAGAAGCGCAAGACCAAGAAGGATCGGGCTGCTCCCACAGAGCCCTTAGTTGTTGAACCTATGTCCATGGTTCGCCCTGCAGCTGAACATCAAGAGCGCCAACTGACTGTCCATGATCTTGCTTCCACAGAGGCTCATGAAGCTGAAGACATTCCAGCAGCTGATCCCACCACTGCTGAAGACATTGGTCAGCATGACAATGTTGAAGATGATGTAGTTCTTCCTCAGATCGAGCACAACTTGGTATCATCGCCTGTGCTTATGCACAACGAACTCATCAGCATTGGTCGTCCTCTGACGCCAATTGCTCAGGATGCATCATGGGCTGATCACCCACAACAACAAGTCACACCACCCCGGCAAGAAGAAGAAGATGACTTTGAGGCCCAGCCAACTCCGTCTCCAGAGGCGCCGCCAGCGTTACGCAGGCTTCGCAAAGGACCAAGGTCTCAAGTCCCTCTTTCGAGCGTTCCAGAAGGAGAAGTGCCCCACCAATCTGTTGCACGTCAAGTGTTTCCAGATGCCACTCCTACTGTGAATGTCTCCGAGTCTAAGGCTAAAGCTGCTGAAGACATTCCGGCTGCATCAGCCGATGACACACAAGAAGAAGAACGTGTCCCTACTCCCCCCATTACTGAAGAAGCTGTTCTCGAGGAGAACATGTCTGTGCCCGACCCTCCAGCTCATCAAGTGGAGGTTGAGAATCTTGAGGCTGCCACCACCAACACAAATGAAGCCAATGACGTTGTCATGGCTGAAGCAAATGTGGAGCCTGCACCAACCAATGTGCCAGAAGTCAGTGAAGCCAATGATGCTACTGCTCCTGTTCCTGCGCCTGCTGCTGGTCCTTAGTTTGACTATCACGTTGAGCACAGGCCTCAGGTACAGAAGCCAATGCCAAGATTGCCCAGGTTTCCAGGTCCTGCATCAGCACCCGGATCCTTTAATGTCAATGGCTTCAAAGCAGACAACACCTTCTTCAATAGCGCCAAGAACCCCTACTCAAGGGACAGAATATCTTTTGATCGGTTCTGGAGCTATCCGCAGTGAAGTTATTACTCATGCATACTGTACAATCAAGGTCGCATTTTCCCTCATATGCGTCTTGACACTGAAGCCATAACTGGTCTGCCTTGCTTGGAAGAAGCTCTGGATTGCTTCAAAGAGTTTGGACTGTTGCCTTTCGTCACTGACCAAGAGCACTGGAACGAAGAGTTGCTGCTCCAATTCTATGCCACTCTTCACATTCGTGGCTACAACAGAGATCCGAAGACTTGGGTCCTTGAGTGGATGACCGGCAATGTTCATCACGAAGCCAAAGCCTTTGATATCATTGAGCTCACTGGTCTGCCCACTCCTAGAGATCTTTATGAACCTGGTTGTCAGCTTCACAGTGCGGCTATGGAGAGCATCTTTCAGAAGCCTGAACTGAACATGAGTCAGATGATTAGCATGATGAAGCCTTTGCCTCCAAATGCTGCATATCCTAAGGAGTTCTTTGTTGAAGACCTTGAGTATCTACCACGCACTATCTATCACATTATCAGGCAAACTCTCTGGCCCATCAAAGGACATTCTCCACATGCGACGCTGGAAGGTGCAATGAAGACTTTGGTCTTTTATATTCTTCACGGCAAATGCTTCAATGCACAAGACTTCTTCATCCACCAACTTGCTGCATCAGGATCTGATCTTTTTGGCTTGAAGTTTTACGCTCCATGGATAATGCGGCTGATCAAACTACACTCAGCTGTCTCATATCAGCCCTCTGCTCGCAATCATTGGATCTTTCTGCCTGACGTTGATATGTCCGTTGAAGCCATCTATCCAGAGCCTGCCAAGGAGCCTCTTAGTCTTTAGAATGCTGAGCATCAAAGTTTCTCTCAAAACATTGAAGGAGTTGAAGCAGTCACTTGTGTTTATCCTCTGGCTGGTACTACACGTGCACCTCATCGTGCCCTCACTGAAGCCACTGAAAGCACTATTGCCCAACGGCCCAAGAAGCGATCTCGTGTTCTCAATGACCGAGAGCTTCTGGTTGCCCTTCATCAGAAACATGATAGGCATCATGACTGGCTGAAGCGCCAAATGCAAAGCCTCTTGGTGGATGTCAACCGCATTCGCAATCTAGCCACCAAGAATGCCTTTGTTGCCCATGAAACCTGTCGGCGTACATGGAAAGGGCTGACGCTTATGTGCTCTGAAGATGATCTTCAAGAGGATGGCTTCTCTGAACGTTTCAAGTTTGACTCCACACCTCCAAGAAGGACTGTACTGCGACGAACTCCGTCTCTTGAAGACTCTGAGTTCTCTTCCTCCGCGGCAACTGTGAATGCCAGAGTGATCGAGGACGAAGATGATGCCACTTCACCGCTCCCTACTTCTGCACGCATCGACACTGGCCCGAGTTCGTCTGCACCGCCGAACAACACCGACGACCTTGCTGCTTCACCTACTCCTCATGGGAACGAGTAGATGCTCTATGTCTTCAAACCTTTTTGGTCCTTACTGACAAAAGGGGGAGAAGCATATGAGTTTGATAGTCTTCAAGCGGGTCCATATGGGCGGTTGCTTTATGTTTTGCCTAGTGTTTACAACTCTCATTTTGATACATTTGGTTCTTTGAGTTGTAACACTTAAACTCGATGGTCGTCTGCTACTTATTTGCTATTCTGTCATGCGATGATAAATTCCGCATGTGCGACGATAAATTCCGCACTTAGATCATTTTGCAGACGTCCATTTTTCATTATGCATGTCATTATCTTCACATACTTTTCATGCATGATGAATTGTCATCATAAGTTGAAGAGGATCTCCACAAGTACAACCTGCCATGTGCATTTGCATTCCAAAAGCAAATTACTTATATGCACATCTTCAGGGGGGGCCCTTGCAACTTATGAAGACAATTCTCTAACCTTTACAATTTCACATATTATATTCCCCGTTGAAAACTTCAACTAGTTTGTCATCAATCACCAAAAAGGGGGAGATTGTAAGTGCATCTAGTGCCACCCCTAGTTGGTTTTGGAGTATTGACGACAAACCTAGTTGAGGGACTAATGTGTTTGTGAGAATTGCAGGATAACACAGGTAGAAGTCCCTCATTGATTCGGTTTTCCTACCAGAGATGACCCCTAAAAATGTATGAAGACATTGAAGTCAAAGGTGGTATGTGAAGACATTCACATTGAAGACTATGACAAGAGAAGACATCGCGTGAAGACTATGGAGCGCGAAGACTTAGCAATTTCGTCGTTCTGTGTTTTTCTTTGTTGAGTCATAGGAACCACCGTACTGCTAAGTGGGGTCCAAGAGAACCAGTCAGAATTACTGAAGTGATGCTTAAACAAAATCCTATGTCTTCGAGTGAAGACTATGAGAGCAAATCTTGTCCAGAGTTGGATAAGTCAGCTTTGCTTGTAGCCCAAGTAAAGTTGCCGTGTGTGTTTGAAATCTGACCGTTGGAACACGTGTCAGTTCCTTAGTGACCCAGGGTCATTTCGGACAAATCAGGTCGGGTTGCCTAGTGGCTATAAATAGCCCACCCCCTACAACCATAAACGGTTGGCTGCTCAGAGTTAGAGTACGGCTTTTGTCGTTTGAGAGCAACCCACCTCGAAGCCTTTGAGAGAGAATTCCTCGCGAGGATAAAGCCCTAAACACCCAGAGCCAAAGAGTGTTAGGCATCACTTAAGTCTTCCTGTCTGTGTGATCTGAAGACCTATTACACTTGAGGACTGTGAATCCTCCAGCCGGTTAGGCATCGCGTTCTGAGCATCCAAGAGTCATTGTGGATCGCCGGTGAACAAAGTCTGTGAAGGTTTGGAAGTCTACCTTGAAGACTTACCAGAGTGATTGGGCGAGGTCTATGTGACCTTAGCTCAAGGGGAATACGGCGAGGACTAAGTGTCTTGAGCTGCGTGTTCAGGACTAAGTGTTCGTGACTGAGTGTCCTCAGGTTTAAATACCTATCCGCCCTAACCAGACGTACAACTGTCACCGCAGTTGGAACTGGTCTACCAAAACTTTGTCTTCATCACGCACACTGGTTCTATCCTTCCCATCTCTTTATTTACAGTTGTTTCTTGTGAAGTCAGTGCCTATTTGCATTATCTATTTGTCTTCACTGTGTACCTGATCCTTACTGCCTAGCTACTATTAGTCATTGTGGTTTCACTTCATTGAATACTTGACTATGGTCTGCCTAGTGTAGTCTACCTTCCGCTGCATGGTAATAGGTTCATTTCTATCATTTGTCTTCGAAACTTCCATGTATTGAAGACTTTCATAAAAATCGCCTATTCACCCCCCCTCTAGTCGATATAACACACTTTCACATCATCACTTCACCCTTAACTAGTCTTAGTTCATTCTGCAACTCCCGTTGCGAGTTACTAATCTCAGCAACTGAACTAGTATCAAATACTGAGGGGTTGCTATACACTAGTAAAGTACACATCAATAACATGTATATCAAATATACCTTTGTTCACTTTGCCATCCTTCTTATCCACCAAATACTTGGGGCAGTTCTGCTTCCAGTGACCAGTCCCTTTGTAGTAGAAGCACTTAGTCTCAGGCCTAGGTCTAGACTTGGGCTTCTTCACTTGAGCAGCAACTTGCTTGCCGTTCTTATTGAATTTCCCCTTCTTCCCTTTGCCCTTTTATTGAAACTAGTGGTCTTGTCAACCATCAACACTTGATGCTTTTCTTGATTTCTACCTTCGTCGATTTCAGCATCACGAAGAGCTTGGGAATCATTTCCGTTATCCCTTGCATATTATAGTTTATCACGAAGTTCCAGTAACTTGGTGATAGTAACTAGAGAACTCTGTCAATCACTATCTTATTTGGAAGATTAACTCCCACTTGATTCAAGTGATTGTAGTACTCAGACATTCTAAGCACATGCTCACTAGCTGAGCTATTCTCCTCCATCTTTTAGGCAAAGTGCTTGTCAAAGGTCTCATACCTTTCGACATGGGCATGAGTCTGAAGTACTAATTTCAACTCTTGGAACATCTCATATGCTCCGTGGCGTTCAAAACGTCTTTGAAGCCCCGATTCTAAGCCGTAAAGCATGGTGCACTAAACTATCAAGTAGTCAACATATCGAGCTCACCAAACGTTCATAACGTATGCATCTGCTCCTGCAATTGGTCTGTCACCTAGCGGTGCATCAAGGACATAATTCTTCTGTGTAGCAATGAGGATAATCCTCAGATCACGGATCCAATCCGCATCATTGCTACTAACATCTTTCAACTTAGTTTTTCTCTAGGAACATATCAAAATAAACGGGGAGCTACATCGCGAGCTATTGATCTACAACATAGTTATGCAAATACTATCAGGACTAAGTTCATGATAAATTAAAGTTCAATTAATCATATTACTTAAGAACTCCCACTTAGATAGACATCCCTCTAGTCATCTAAATGATCACGTGATCCAAATCAACTAAACCATGTCCGATCATCACGTGAGATGGAGTAGTTTTCAATGGTGAACATCACTATGTTGATCGTATCTACTATATGATTCATGCTCGACCTTTCGGTCTCCAGTGTTCCGATGCCATATCTGCATATGCTAGGCTCATCAAGTTTAACCTGATTCATGCTCGACCTTTTGGTCTCCAGTGTTCCGATGCCATATCTGCATATGCTAGGCTCATCAAGTTTAACCCGAGTATTTCGGGTGTGCAAAACTGGCTTGCACCCGTTGTATGTGAACGTAGAGCTTATTGCACCCGATCATCGCGTGGTGTCTCGGCACAACGAACTGTCGCAACGGTGCGTACTCAGGGAGAACACTTATACCTTGAAATTTAGTGAGAGATCATCTTATAATGCTACTACCGAACTAATCAAAATAAGATGCATAAAGGATAAACATCACATGCAATCAATATATGTGACATGATATGGCCATGATCATCTTGCGCCTTTGATCTCCATGTCCAAAGTATTGTCATGATCTCTATGGTCACCAGCATGACACCATGATCTCCATCATATTGATCTCTATCAACGTGTCGTCATATGGTCGTCTCGCCAACTATTGCTTTTGCAACTATTGCTATCGCATAGCGATAAAGTAAAGAAATTGTATGACGCTTGCATCTTATGCAATAAAGAGACAACCATAAGGTTTCAGCCAGTTGCTGATAACTTTAACAAAACATGATCATCTCATACAACAATTTAGTTCTCATCATGTCTTGACCATATCACATCACAACATGCCCTGCAAAAACAAGTTAGACGTCCTCTACTTTGTTGTTGCAAGTTTTATGTGGCTACTACGAGCTGAGAAAGAACCGTTCTTACCTATGCATCAAAAACCACAATGCGGTATAGTGATTGCTTTTTGATATTCAGAAAGAACCCTATTCATTGAATCCGATTCAACTAAAGCTGGAGAAACAGACACCCACTAGCCACCTGTGTGCGAAGAACGTCGGTAGAACCAGTCTCGCGTAAGCGTACACGTAATGTCGGTCTGGGCCGCTTCATCCAACAATGCCGCTGAATCAAGAATCAACTAGTGATGGCAAGCAATATGAATATACCCACGCCCACAACTCCTTTGTGTTCTACTCGCGCATATAACATCTATGCATAGACCTGCCTCGGATGCCACTGTTAGGGAACGTAGTAATTTCAAAAAAATTCCTACGCACACGCAAGATCATGGTGATGCATAGAAACGAGAGGGGAGAGTGTTGTCTACATACCCTCGTAGACCGTAAGCGGAAGCGTTATGACAACGCGGTTGATATAGTCGTACGTCTTCACGATCGACCGATCCTCAATACCAAACGTATGGCACCTCCACGTTCAGCACACGTTCAGCTCGGTGACGTCCCGCGAACTCACGATCCAGCAGAGCTTCGGGGAAGAGCTTCGTCAGCACGACGGCGTGGTGACGGTGTTGATGAAGCTACCGAAGCAGGGCTTTGCCTAAGCACTGCTATAAATATGACCGAGGTGGATTATGGTGGAGGGGGGGCACTGCACACAGCTAAGAAAGATGAATGATCAACTTGTGTGTCCATGGGGTGCCCCTCTCCCCCGTATATAAAGGAGTGGAGGAGGGGGAGGGTCGGCCCTCTACTATGGCGCGCCCTGGGAGTCCTACTCCCACCGGGAGTAGGATTCCCCCTTTCCATGTAGTAGGAGTAGGAGAGAAGGAAAGGGAAAAGAGAAGAGAAGGAAGGAGAGGGCGCCGCCCCTCCCCCTAGTCCAATTCGGACTAGGCCTTGGGGGGCGCGCAGCCTCCCCTCTCTCTTTCCCCTAAAGCCCAATAAGGCCCATATACTCCCCAGCGAATTCCCGTAACTCTCCGGTACTCCGATAAATACCCGAACCACTCAGAACCTTTCCGATGTCCGAATATAGCCTTCCAATGTATCGATCTTTACATCTCGAACATTTCGAGACTCCTCGTCATGTCCCTGATCTCATCCGGGACTCCGAACAACCTTCGGTACATCAAAACACATTAACTCATCATACCGATCGTCACCGGACGTTAAGCATGCGGACCCTACGGGTTAGAGAACTATGTAGACATGACCGAGACTCATCTCTGGTCAATAACCAATAGCAGAACCTGGATGCTCATATTGGCTCCTACATATTCTACGAAGATCTTTATCGGTGAAACCGCATAACGGTATATGTTGTTCCCTTTGTCATTGGTATGTTACTTGCCTGAGATTCGATCGTCGGTATCTCAATACCTAGTTCAATCTCATTACCGGCAAGTCTCTTTACTCGTTCCGTAATGCATCATCCTGCAACTAACTCATTAATCACATTGTTTGCAAGGCTTATAGTGATGTGCATTACCGAGAGGGCCCAAAGATACCTCTCCGACAATCGGAGTGACAAATCCTAATCTCGATCTATGCCAACTCAACAAGTACCATCGAAGACACCTGTAGAGCACCTTTATAATCACCCAGTTATGTTGTGATGTTTGGTAGCACACAAAGTGTTCCTCCGGTATTTGGGAGTTGCATAATCTCATAGTCATAGGAACATGTATAAGCAATAGCAATATACTAAACGATCGAATGCTAAGCTAACGGAATGGGTCAAGTCAATCACATCATTCTCTAATGATGTGACCCCGTTAATCAAATGACAACTCATGTCTATGGCTAGGAAACTTAACCATCTTTGATTCAACGAGCTAGTCAAGTAGAGGCATACTAGTGACACTTTGTTTGTCTATGTATTCACACATGTACTAAGTTTCCGGTTAATACAATTCTAGCATGAATAATAAACATTTATCATGATATAAGGAAATAAATAATAACTTTATTATTGCCTCCACGGCATATTTCCTTCAGTCAATACATATATAGATAGCAAAAGAAACCTAGAATTATGTGGGTTCTTCAGGGTGCATAAAAAACTTAGTGGTAACTTGTGGCAAGTCTACATGTGCATGAAGAGTTAGTGGGAGCATGTGCATGAAGAGTTAGTGAGAAAGCATTTTCACATGGTGTACCTACTTGATGATGTGGATAGGTTGCATGTCAAGATAAATATGATAGTGGAGATGGATCTCTTATGTATATAGGACTAGGTGGAGTTGCACGTGTGTTGATATTGAGAGGAGGTAGATTTGGTGGCACTTGTGTTGCCAACAATCTAGTTTTCTCTTGCTCCAACTCAAATCTCTTTTGCAGTTCATTAGTGTAACGCTCCAGACACACCCGTTGGTTACTAGCCATTACTCCTGGCGGAATCTAGATTGCCCCACAGATCGATACTAGTCTTTCAAGTGCTTCTTATCCTCACCCGTGCACACCTGAAGACAAACTTACCAGTCAGTCACCCATCCTAAAATTTCTCCAAGATGATCACGCTTAACTTTCCTAATGGATTCTTAGAAAAGAAGGAATTCCTTCTTGATATGAGTAGTTTATCATCCCTATTAAGCCAGACTCTCACATACACCCTGTTTGGGAACGTAGCAATAATTCAAAAATTTCCTACGTGTCACCAAGATCAATCTATGGAGAGACTAGCAACAAGAGAGAGGAGTGCATCTTCATACCCTTGAAGATCGCAATGCGGAAGCTTTACAAGAACGCGGCTGGTGGAGTCATACACGCAGCGATTCAGATCGCGGTCGATTCCGATCTAAGCGCCGAACAACGGCGCCTTCGTGTTCAACACACGTACAGCCCGGTGACGTCTCCCGCGCCTTGATCCAGCAAGGAGAGAGAGAGAGGTTGGGGAAGACTCCGTCCAGCAGCAGCACGATGGCGTGGTGATGGTGGAGGAGCGTCGCACGCCAGTAGGGCTTCGCCAAGCACTGCAAGAGACGAGGAGGGAGAGGGGTAGGGCTGCGCCAAGAGGGAGAGAGACTCGCGTGTCGGGCAGCCACAAAACCTCCACTATATATAGGGGGAGGGGAGGGGCTGCGCCCCCACCTAGGGTTCCCTCCCTAGGGGCGGAGGCAGCCCCCAGATCCCATCTGGGTGGCGGCCAAGGGGAGAGAGAGGGGGGCGCACCTAGGGTGGGCCTTAGGGCCCATCTGCCCCTAGGGTTTGCTCCCTCTCCTCTTGAGGGCACCTTGGGCCTTGGTGGGAGGCGCCCCAACCCACCTAGGGGCTGGTCCCTTCCCACTCTTGGCCCACGCAAGCCTCCGGGGCTCGTGGCACCTCCCGGTGGACCCCCGGAACCCTTCCGGTGATCCCGGTACATTACCGCTGATGCCCGGAACACTTCCGGTGGCCAAATCCACACTTCCTATATATCAATCTTTACCTCCGGACCATTCCGGGACTCCTTGTGACGTACGGGATCTCATCCGGGACTCCGAACAACATTCGGTAACCACGTACATACCTTCCCTATAACCCTAGCGTCATCGAACCTTAAGTGTGTAGACCCTACGGGCTCGGGAATCATGCAGACATGACCGAGACATCTCTCTGGTCAATAACCAACAACGGGATATGGATACCCATGTTGGCTCCCACATGTTCCATGATGATCTCATCGGATGAACCACGATGTCAAGGATTCAATCAATCCCGTATACAATTCCCTTTGTCTACGGGTATAGTACTTGCCCGAGATTCGATCGTCGGTATCCCGATACCTTGTTCAATCTCGTTACCGGCAAGTCTCTTTACTCGTTCTGTAACACATCATCTCGTGATCAACTCCTTGGTCACATTGTGCACATTATGATGATGTCCTACTGAGTGGACCCAGAGATACCTCTCCGTTTATACGGAGTGACAAATCCCAGTCTCGATTCGTGCCAACCCAACAGACACTTTCGGAGATACCCGTAGTGAACCTTTATACCCAGTTATGTTGTGACGTTTGGTACACCCAAAGCATTCCTACAGTATCCGGAGTTGCACAATCTCATGTTCTAAGGAAATGATACTTGACATTAGAAAAGCTTTAGCAGACGAACTATATGATCTTGTGCTAGGCTTAGGATTGGGTCTTGTCCATCACATCATTCTCCTAATGATGTGATCCCATTATCAATGACATCCAATGTCCATGGTCAGGAAACCATGACCATCTATTGATCAACGAGCTAGTCAAATAGAGGTTTACTAGGGACATGTTGTGGTCTATGTATTCACACGTGTATTACGGTTTCCGGTTAATACAATTATAGCATGAACAATAGATTATCATGAACAAGGAAATAATATAATAACCATTTTATTATTGCCTCTAGGGCATATTTCCAACAGTCTTCCACTTGCACTAGAGTCAATAATCTAGTTCACATCACTATGTGATTGTAATGAATCCAACACCCATGGGGTATGTTCATATCTTGCTTGTGAGAGAGGTTTATCAGTCAATGGGTCTGAACCTTTCAGATCCATGTGTGCTTTACAAATCTCTATGTCATCTTGTAGATGCAGCTACCACGCGCTACTTGGAGCTATTCCAAATAACTGATCTACTATACGAATCCGCTTTACTCCTCAGAGTCATCCGGATTAGTGTCAAAGTTTGCATCGACGTAACCCTTTACGACGAACTCTTTTACCACCTCCATAATCGAGAAAATTCCTTAGTCCACTAGTTACTAAGGATAAGTTCGACCGCTGTTGTGTGATCCATTCCTGGATCACTCTTGTACCCCTTGACTGACCCATGGCAAGGCACACTTCAGGTGCGGTACACAGGATATCATACTGTAGAGCCTACGTCTAAAGCATAGGGGACGACCTTCGTCCTTTCTCTCTCTTCTGCCGTGGTCAGGTCTTGAGTCTTACTCAATACTCACACCTTGTAACACAGCCAAGAACTACTTCTTTGCTGATCTATTTTGAACTCCTTCAAAAAACTTGTCACGGTATGTATTCATTTGAAAGTACCATCAAGCGTTTCGTTATCTATCCTTATAGATCTTGATGCTCAATGTTCAAGTAGCTTAATCCAGGTTTTCCATTGAAAAACACTTTTCAAATAACCCTGTATGCTTTCCAGAAATTCTACATCATTTCTGATCAACAATATGTTAACAACATATACTCATCAAAAATTCTATAGTGATCCCACTCACTTCTTTGGAAATACAAGTTTCTCATAAACTTTGTATAAACCCAAAATCTTTGATCATCTCATCAAAGCGTATATTCCAACTCCGAGATGCTTACTCCAGTCCTTAGAAGGATTGCTGGAGCTTTGCATACTTATTAGCATCTTTCAGGATTGACAAAACCTTCTGGTTGTATCACATACAACCTTTCCTCAAGAAAATTGTCGAGGAAACAATGTTTTGATATCCTATCTGCAAGATTTCATAAATAATGCAGTAACTGCTAATACAATTCCAACAGACTCTTAGCATCACTACGAGTGAGAAAGTCTCACCGTAGTCAACTCCTTGAAATTGTCGGAAAACATCTTAACGACAAGTCGAGCTTTCTCAATGGTGATACTTACCATCATTGTTCGTCTTCCTTTTAAGAATCCATCTATACCCAATAGCCTTACGACCATCAAGTAGTTCTTCCAAAGTCTATACTTTGTTTTATACATGGATCCTCTCTCGGATTTTATGGCCTCGAGCCATTCGTCGGAATCCAGGCCCACCATCGCTTCTCCATAGCTCGTAGGTTCATTGTTGTCTAGCAACATGACTTCCAAGACAGGATTATGTACCTCTCTGAAGTAGTACGCATCTTTGTCGACCTATGAGGTTTGGTAGTGACTTGATCTGAAGTTTCATGATCACTATCATAAGCTTCCACTTCAATTGGTGTAGGTGCCACAGGAACAACTTCCTGTGCCCTGCTACACACTAGTTGAAGTGACGATTCAATAACCTCATCAAGTCTCCACCGTCCTCCCACTCAATTCTTTCAAGAGAAACTTTTCCTCGAGAAAGGACTCGTTTCTAGAAACAATCACTTTTGCTTTCGGATCTGAAATAGGAGGTATACCCAACTATTTTTGGGTATTCTATGAAGATGCATTTATCCGCTTTGGGTTCGAGCTTATCAGCCTAAAACTTTTTCACATAAGCATCGCAGCCCCAAACTTTTAAGAAATGACAGCTTAGGTTTCTCTAAACCTATAGTTTATACGGTGTCGTCTCAACGAAATTGTGTGGTGCCCTATTTAAAGTGAATGCGGTTGTCTCTAATGCCTAACCCATAAACGATAGTGGTAATTCGATAAGAGACATCATGGTATGCACCATATCCAATAGGGTGCAGTTATGATGTTTGGACACACCATCACACTATGGTGGTCCAGGCGGTATTAGTTGTGAAACAATTTCCACAATGTCTTAATTGTGTGCCAAACTCGTAACTCAAATATTCATCTCTATGATCATATCATAGACATTTTATCATCTTGTCACGACGATCTTCAACTTCACTCTGAAATTACTTAAACCTTTCAATAATTCAGACTTGTGTTTCATCAAGTAAATATACTCAGCATCTACTCAAATCATCTGTGAAGTAAGAACATAACAATATCCACTGCATGCCTCAGCACTTATTGGACTGCACACATCAAAATGTATTACTTCCAACAAGTTGCTTTCTTGTTCCATCTTACTGAAAACGAGGCCTTTCAGTCATCTTTCCCATGTGGTATGATTTGCATGTCTCAAGTGATTCAAAATCAAGTGAGTCCAAATGATCCATCTGCATGGAGTTTCTTCATGCATATCTACCAATAGACATGGTTCGCATGTCTCAATCTTTTCAAAACAAGTGAGTCCAAAGATCCATCAACATGGAGCTTCTTCATGCATTTTTATACCAATATGACTCAAATGGCAGTGCCACAAGTATGTGGTACTATCATTACTATCTTATATCTTTTGGCATGAACATGTGTATCACTACGATCGAGATTCAATGAACCATTCATTTTAGGTGCAAGACCATTGAAGGTATTATTCAAATAAACAGAGTAACCATTATTCTCCTTAAATGAATAACCGTATTGCGATAAACATAATCCAATCATGTCTATGCTCAACGCAAACACCAAATAACAATTATTTAGGTTTAACACCAATCTCGATGGTAGAGGGAGCATGCGATGCTTGATCATATCAACCTTGGAAGCACTTCCAACACATATCGTCATCTCACCTTCAGCTAGTCTTCGTTTATTCCGTAGCCTTTTATTCTGAGTTACTAACACTTAGCAACTGAACCGGTATTTTAATACCCTAGTGCTACTAGGAGTACTAGTAAAGTACACATTAATATAACGTATATCCAAAATACTTCTGTCGACCTTGACAGCCTTCTCATCTAAGTATCTAGGGTAGTTCTGCTTCAGTGACCGTTCCCTTCATTACAGAAGCACTTAGTCTCGGGTTTGGTTCAACCTTGGGTTTCTTCACTAGAGCAGCAACTGATTTGCCGTCTCATGAAGTATCCCTTCTTCCCCTTGCCCTTCTTGAAACTAGTGGTTTAACCATCAACAATTGATGCTCCTACTTGATTTCTACTTTCGCGGTGTCAAACATCGCGAGTTGCTCAAGGATCATCATGTCTAACCCTGATATGTTATAGTTCATCACGAAGCTCCAATAGCTTGGTGGCAGTGACTATGGAGAATCATCACTATCTCATCTGGAAGATTAACTCCCACTCGATTCAAGCGATTGTAGTACTCAGACAATCTGAGCACATGCTCAACGATTGAGCTTTTCTCCCTTAGTTTGCAGGCTTAAGAAACTTGTCAGAGGTCTCATACCTCTTGACGTGGGCACTAGTCTAAAATCCCAATTTCAGTCTTTGGAACATCTCATATGTTCTGCGACGTTTCAAAACGTCTTTGGTGCCACAATTCTAAACCGTTAGCATTACGCACTGAACTATCACGTAGTCATCAAAACATGTATGTCAGATGTTTCCCAACATCTACAAACGATGCTCGAGGTTCAACACACTGAGCGGTGCATTAAGGACAACCCTTCTGTGCAGCAATGAGGACAATCCTCAGTTCACGGACCCAGTCCGCATAATTGCTACTGTCAACTCTCAACTAAATTTTCTCTAGGAGCATATCCAAAACAGAAGAACCAAAGCGTGAGCTATGACATAATTTGCAAAGACCTTTTTGACTATGTTCATGATAATTAAGTTCATCTAATCAAATTATTCAATGAACTCCCACTTAGATAGACATCCCTCTAGTCATCTAAGTGATACATGATCCGAGTCAACTAAGCCGTGTCTGATCATCACGTGAGATGGATTAGTCATCATCGGTGAACATCTTCATGTTGATCATATCCACTATACGACTCATGTTTGACCTTTCGGTCTTCCGTGTTCCGAGGCCATGTCTGTACATGCTAGGCTCGTCAAGTTAACCTAAGTGTATTGCGTGTGTAAATCTGGCTTACACCCGTTGTATGCGAACGTTAGAACCTATCACACCCGATCATCACGTGGTGCTTCGGAACAACGGACCTTAGCAACGGTGCATAGTTAGGGGGAACACAATTCTTGATATTTTAATGAGGGATCATCTTATTTATGCTGTCGTCGTTCTAAGCAAATAAGATGTAAAAACATGACAGACATCACATGCAAATCATAAAGTGAGATGATATGGCCAATATCATCTTGCGCCTTTGATCTCCATCTTCGAGGCGCGGCATGAACACCATCGTCACCGGCATGACACCATGATCTCCATCATCGTGTCTTCATGAAGTTGCCTCGCCAACTATTACTTCTACTACTATGGCTAACGGTTAGCAATAAAGTAAAGTAATTACATGGCGTTTTCATTGACACGCATGTCATAAATAAATTAAGACAACTCCTATGGCTCCTGCCGGTTGTCATACTCATCGACATGCAAGTTGTGATTCCTATTACAAGAACATGATCAATCTCATACATCACATATATCATTCATCACATCCTTTTGGCCATATCACATCACATAGCAAAACCTGCAAAAACAAGTTAGACGTGCTCTAATTGTTGTTGCATGTTTTACATGGCTGCTATGGGTTTCTAGCAAGAACGTTTCTTACCTACGCCAAAACCACAACGTGATATGACAATTTCTATTTACCCTTCATAAGGACCCTTTTCATCGAATCCGATCCGACTAAAGTGGGAGGGACAGACACCCGCTAGCCACCTTATCCAACTAGTGCATGTCAGTCGGTGGAACCTATCTCACGTAAGTGTACGTGTAAGGTCGGTCCGGGCCACTTCATCCCACAATGCCGCCGAATCAAGATAAGACTAGTAACGGCAAGCAAATTGAACAAATCATCGCCCACAACTACTTTGTGTTCTACTCGTGCATAGAATCTACACATAGACCTAGCTCATGATGCCACTGTTGGGGAACGTAGCAATAATTCAAAAATTTCCTACGTGTCACCAAGATCAATCTATGGAGAGACTAGCAACGAGAGAGAGGAGTGCATCTTCATACCCTTGAATATTGCGATGCGGAAGCGTTACAAGAACGTGGTTGGTGGAGTCGTACACGCAGGGATTCAGATCGCGGTCGAATCCGATCTAAGCGCCGAACAACGGCGCCTCCATGTTCAACACACGTACAGCCCGGTGACGTCTCCCGCGCCTTGATCCAGCAAGGAGAGAGAGAGAGAGAGAGAGAGAGAGAGAGAGGTTGGGGAAGACTCCGTCCAGCAGCAGCACGATGGCGTGGTGATGGTGGAGCATCGCACGCCAGCAGGGGTTCGCCAAGCACTGCAAGAGATGAGGAGGGAGATGGGTAGGGCTGCGCCAAGAGGGAGAGAGACTCGCGTGTTGGGCAGCCACAAAACCTCCACTATATATAGGGGGAGGGGAGGGGCTGCGCCCCCACCTAGGGTTCCCTCCCTAGGGGCGGCGGCAGCCCCCAGATCCAATCTGGGTGGCGGCCAAGGGGAGAGAGAGGGGGCGCACCTAGGGTGGGCCTTAGGGCCCATCTGCCCCTAGGTTTGCCCCCTCTCCTCTTGAGGACGCCTTGGGCCTTGGTGGGAGGCGCCCCAGCCCACCTAGGGGCTGGTCCCTTCCCACTCTTGGCCCACGCAAGCCTCCGGGGCTCGTGGCACCTCCCGGTGGACCCCCAGAACCCTTCCGGTGGTCCCGGTACATTACCGCTGATGCCCGGAACACTTCCGGTGGCCAAATCCACACTTCCTATATATCAATCTTTACCTCCGGACCATTCCGGGACTCCTTGTGACGTACGGGATCTCATCCGGGACTCCGAACAACATTCGGTAACCGCGTACATACCTTCCCTATAACCCTAGCGTCATCGAACCTTAAGTGTGTAGACCCTACGGGCTCGGGAATCATGCAGACATGACCGAGACATCTCTCTGGTCAATAACCAACAGCGGGATCTGGATACCCATGTTGGCTCCCACATATTTCATGATGATCTCATCGGATGAACCACGATGTCAAGGATTCAATCAATCCCGTATACAATTCCCTTTGTCTACCGGTATAGTACTTGCCCGAGATTCGATCGTCGGTATCCCGATACCTTGTTCAATCTCATTACCGGCAAGTCTCTTTACTCGTTCCGTAACACATCATCTCGTGTTCAACTCCTTGGTCACATTGTGCACATTATGATGATGTCCTACTGAGTGGGCCCAGAGATACCTCTCTGTTTATACGGAGTGACAAATCCCAGTCTCGATTTGTGCCAACCCAACAGACACTTTCGGAGATACCCGTAGTGCACCTTTATAGCCACCCAGTTACGTTGTGACGTTTGGTACACCCAAAGCATTCCTACGGTATCCGGGAGTTGCACAATCTCATGGTCTAAGGAAATGATACTTGACATTAGAAAAGCTTTAGCAGACGAACTATACGATCTTGTGCTAGGCTTAGGATTGGGTCTTGTCCATCACACCATTCTCCTAATGATGTGATCCCGTTATCAATGACATCCAATGTCCATGGTCAGGAAACCATGACCATCTATTGATCAACGAGCTAGTCAAATAGAGGTTTACTAGGGACATGTTGTGGTCTATGTATTCACACATGTATTACGGTTTCCGGTTAATACAATTATAGCATGAACAATAGACAATTATCATGAACAAGGAAACACTATAATAACCATTTTATTATTGCCTCTAGGGCATATTTCCAACACACCCCACTCAAAGGAACCGACGTCCTCGTCGAGCCAAAGGAACGTTCCCTCTTGGCTCACGTTTGTGCATCCAGTTTGGCACATGTGCCATGCCGTGTGCCACGACGGGCCACACATGTCATGCACAACATGACCGCACACCTGATCCACAAATATCTATGTAACCACGAGGGTCAGCTCTGATACCAACTTGTAACACCCTGGACACACCCCTCGGTTAGTGGCCGTTACTTTTGGCGGGATCTAGACTGACCCCACAATCAACACTAGTCTTCCTGCGCACTTTGTCCTCACTCGTGCGCACCTGGGACCAACTTCCCAGACGATCACCCATCCTAAAATTGCTCCACACTGAGCACGCTTAACTTTGAAGTTCTTTTGGAATGGGCTCTGAAAAAAGAAGAAAATTCGTATTGATATGAGTAGTCTATCATCCCTATTAAGCCAGACTCTCACCGTCAGTTACAGGTCTGTGAGCTTGCTCTGCTCATTCAGGTGCTACAGGTGATTTGGTAATATCCTTTTTATCCCTGGTTGGGGATGGAGCTGGCTGAGCAGATGTAGAAGCATCAACAACTCTGAATGATTTAGAAACATCGGCCATGGTTGCTAGCCGAGCAGTGAGAGCAGAAACTGCATCTTGAATGCCACTCATCATTGTGGCCATGGTGTCTTACTTCGTGTTAACTGCATTAAGATCTTTACGGATGCCCTCGACCTTTTCACACAGTTCTATTGTTTCTTCAATTTTGGACCACTTCACCCTCCATGGCCAAGAGGTCCGACATTTCCGCATCGTCCAAACTAGGCTTCGAACACCCAATGGTGACGGAAGCTCTCGGAGAGGAATTTTACTACCGGAGTTCACCGGTAACCCGAACCGAGACTTCTATCCTTCCACCACCGTAGATGCACGCCTCTGGGCGCAGCACCACTCGGTGTCACCCTGGGACTTCACACTTAAGCGATGTTCTCAAGCAACTAGGCAAGTCTCATGAGTTGCTGCCGAATTAGTCTACCGCCACCAACGCCGCTTGATGCTTTCTGCCTCCTACGCTGTTCCCGAAAATCACCACCGCCACCATCGTCGAAGAAGGGAGGGAAGGGTGGGAAAATTGCCACTGCCGCCGCCAAAAGGAAGGGTAAATCACGATTGCCTCTCTGATTTGTCACGCTGCCAAGGAAAAACCATGCTCGTCATACCAATTGTCATGCCCCGATCTAGATTCACGAGGTTGTGAGAGGAGAAAGTTAGGGTTTGTCGATCCCTAGAGAGGGAAAAGTTGCTCTGTGAGATGTATATTACAATATAAGATATTGTTTGTTCACATAATGGAAATCGAAAATAAAATAGCCTTTACAGAAGTGGAGGAGCTGGCTTATAAGGCCTTATACAATGCAAGGTGCATAGAAAAATAAACTAAATTTTTCTTAGGCATTGATGCTTATTTGTATAGGGTATAAACTTAATTAAGCAACCATCCTATAAAGATAAATATAGATGCTAAAAAAATACTTGATTTATTTTACTAAGCACCTCACCTAATCATCCTGCATTGTACATGCGACAACGAAACAACGAAATAGTTAAGGGCGTGCTTGGATTAGGTGTAAAATAATACGGAGGTGTTTTTCTTTACACATGTAATTTACCGGCCAGTGAGCAATTTCCGTCCGGAAACGAAACGACCGAGCGAGGCATGTATTTTTTACGGAGGTATTGGAAACGAAAATGCTAATTCAAACAGGTCCTAAAAGCATCTCTAATAGCCGCATAACGCATCTTGTTAAAAGTCAGAATACACCATCAGATTAGCCAGTTTTTACGTACGACGATGCGTTGGTTTCAGCGGCCGCCGCAAATTAAAATGCGCCCAAGCCGCTTTAGCAAGCGCGCTATATTTCATTTGTGTTTTCCTATTACGTAGATAGTTTTCTCCTACGATAAATAATTCATAGTTCGTCCGACTTAGACTCTGTCTGCTTCTACGATAGCCTACTTCTACAATACAAAATAAAACGAAAAACTAGTACTATTCGTCCGACCCGGACTCTGTTTCGGTGATGTCCTCGTCCGACGTCTGTGCATAGGCGTTAAGGAACCGCTCGTCGCTAGAGTCTCACGAGGATGCATCTCCTAGCGCGATGTTGTATTTAGCTACCGCCCTCCGCGTTCGCTTGTCCTCGCGATAGGCGGCTCGCTCCTACCTTCTCTTCGCCCTTCTCAGGGCGAAGAACTGTTCCTCGTTGGTGTTTTCCGGGAAGCGATGCCTCCACAACACCATTGCTTGCTCGTCCATCTCGGTCAGCCTGAGACGACACTCCCGCCTCCGGTGCTTGCGACGATTCTCGTCGGTGAGAAACTGCGGGAAAGGCGCCAACTCCTGTGCCCGCTCCCGTATCGCCACGTCGGCGAAGTTCATGTCTTGACGGGACCGCAGGAGGCGCCACGCCGCAGCGTCGTACGTGCGGGCGCCCTCTTGGGCGGTGTCGAAGGTTCCGAGGCGGAGGCGCATGTCACCGCCCGACATAATCTCGGCGAAGTAGGTGCCGTACGGACGCTCGCGGACGCCCCGGTAGGCCGAAGCTCCCCAACGGCGAGGCAGCATGGTGACGCGGTGGGTGGCATGTCGGCGGCAAAGGGCGGCAGAGGGCGATGGAGAGATGGAGAAAGTGGCAGAGGGAGCTGCAATTTATTGGTACGCCGGACACGGCGCGTCAAATGTAGCGCGTGAGCTGCCGCCTTTTTCCCCGCGCGCTAAACAACTAATTTACCACGCACGCGTTTTTTGGCGCGGCTATTGGAGATGCTCTAAACTGGAAATGGTACAACAGCCGGTAAAACGTTCGGAGGAAGGCGAGCCACGTGAGCCATCCGATCATCTTGATCCTCATCGTCCGTTATCTGAAGATAATGACACTAGCTGACCGCCGCCTTCCCTCGTGGAGAGAATTCCTTATTTAACACTGGCTTAAACTTTTATTCCCTATTTAATACTGGAAAAATATTTCTTCCCTATCTAACACAGCCTTTAAATTTTGTCCCCAATATAACACTTTCATCTTTTTTTTATGCGAACAATGTTAAATGACGCTGAAATGATAATTCTACCCTCATACATCTATTCAGTTCTTTTATTTATTCTGTTGTCCTATTTAAAGGGTGAAATCCATGGTTAGTGTAACAGAATGGTGTCACATTTCTGGAGATCACACGTACGCTAACTCCCTACTCGATGGATTTCTTAAGCTAGCATGCACACAGCACACGAACGTATAAAACAACATGACCGCCGGCTTGCTTGATTGACGGCTTGACTAGACGAAACACGCACACGACATATGCGAACAAATACGAGGACACGCCGAGTTGATTACAAAAGAACTGTGTCGTGCCTTTGGATTTATTTTTATTTTTTTTAGACCGTGTCGTGCCTTGGGATTTTTAATTAGCTAGTATTTCTGATTGGGGTCACGGTTCAGTGTACCTATATATCAACTGCCAACACAAGCTTGCCTTTTCAGAGTATCAAACTCTATTGTATACGAAATCAATGCATACACATGTATGCGTACAAGACACGGACACAGACGAGTTGATTTAGTTTCAATATCGGTGTTCTTGTGCAAGCGGATTGTGGGCCCGGTGAAGCCAATGAGAATGACTTTGACCTGACTTAGGTCCTTCTAGTGCCAGGGGTAAACTTGTCATTTCACATGTCATTTAACACCATTAGGTCAAAAAATGTACGAAAGTGTTATATTGGGAACAAAATTTAAAGTTGGTGTTATATAGGGAAGAAATAATTCTTCGATGTTAAATAGGAAAACAAAATTTAAAACAGTGTCAAATAAGGAATTCTTCTCCCTCGTGTCTCCACTCTCCACCCAGCAGCCGTCGCGGTAGAGGTGCGGAGGAGCTTGGCGCGGGGCTCAGCAGGATTTCCCAGAGTAGACGGGCTATGTAAGGGCGGAATTTTGCGGGGATCGGATCGGGCAAGAAATCACAAGGAAATTGAGCGGATTTACTTGTTCGAGTTTGGGACGGGAGGACGGACGATATATACAGAAGAGGGGTAGATCGGAGAGAGAGAACGGATCCGAAGTTATTTCTTGGCAAGAAGATCCCTTGGGGATGAGATGCCGGCGTCTACTACCATGGAGCAGAAGGGGCGTCGCTGCCAAAACCTAGCCCGGAGTAAGCCTCAACTCGCTCGCCCTCTCTCTGATTCGTTTCACTCGGTTGCTGTTTTCTTCAGTCATGAAAAATGGCTCTTTTTATCTGTAGTAAGTTCGGTAATCGATTATTTAGATTAGTGTCAGATGGATACTATGTAGTCTCTTCGTCCAGAATTACTTGTCGCAGAAATGAATAAAAATAGATAAATGTAGAACTAAAGTATGTCTAAATAAATCCATTTTTCTGACTAGTAAATCGGAACGAAGAGAGTACATTTTAATTCGTTTGAGATTGAACTGTTGTTTGGGTCGGTTATGTCTCAATTGAGTTCCTTTTAATCCATATCCATGTTTGTTCGTTAAAAATTCGGTTTTGGGAGGAGATTTTTTTTCCTACCGCATACTAGGTGTAGATCTAAAAGACTTTTTTTCCTACCGCATACTAGGTGAGTGCTCACACTTTTGTACTAAAAATTCGGTTTTGGGAGAAGATTTCAAGAGATTGTTGCCTGTTTATGCTCTCTCCCCCTCTCTCTGATCTGATTATGTTAGATGCGCTATTAACCATGCTTGTTGGGTTGCAGATGGAGTGAATAAAAGAAAGGACTCGCTCTATCAACAAGTTGGCGATGGTGATTCTCAAAATGGCGAAACGTTGGCATATTCTATGCCATACCTTCCAGAGGTACTGAAGCATAAAATTCTGATGATGTCTTAGATTGCAAGTTTAATTTCGCTGTGACTGCTCTAACCACACTAATTCATATGATACTGGCAGCTGCGTATTACTCCTTCTGTATCAAAATATAAAACGTTTTTTAGTCTAAATCTAAACCAAAATACGTCTTATATTTTGATACGGAGAAAATATCTATCTTTTGGTGCCTCATTCAATTGGTCACGGTCATACACCCCTAGTGACTTACGCCCTTCAATTATCAAGTTCGGATAGCAAATCTGTAGTGCGTGCATGCATTGGCATGTTGTCCCAATGTGATGTAGGGTGAAACCCTAGATGGCCGATCTTTCACGAAAGGGGCGGATCCCGCGAAGAACACAAAGAACACGGGGGGAAACATGAGGGGAAACACGAGAGAATCACTCAAACCAACAAGATACGGTCACACATGTGCTAGATCCTCGAAACACAAAGAGATACACGATCCAAATCCAACAAAGGACGATACATAGCGTAACCGGTTCTTCTTCGTGAGGAGATCTTGCTGGGGCCACCCAAGAGGGGGTCTTGAATCCAAGGGGATCTTCTCCGAAGAGGGGCCGTGATCTCTCTCGTGGAGTAGATCCGTAATGGAAGAGCAAAGTTCTATCTCACATATGAGCTAAACCAGTGTTGACCCTAGTACGGAGCTAAGGGACAAGTATATATAGTCCAAGGGGTAAGTTGGGGGATACATGGGTGAAACCCCTTCAACCGCACGCAGGCAGGGCGATAGTACCGGTCATGGGGCCGGTAGTACCGGTTTTAGCGGATATAGCGGTTATTCTGGTGCTGTACCGGCCTTGCACCGGTCGATCACAGAAGCTTGACCGGTAGTTGACCGGTAGTTGGGCGGTTGTACCAGTCGACCAATAGTGGGGCGGTAGTTGACCGGTAGTACCTCTATCTCTGCGTTGGGAAAATCCCTGTCCATGCTCTTGGTGTCCATCTTGCACTATTCCTTCTCCTTGTTGGTTCCTTGGTACCTAGGCACACAAAGTGTCTTTGTTTGAGGTAGTAGCCATGTCTCATGTGGGTCCAAGGTAAGTTGAACAAGGAGAGAGTTCACCTTGTGTCCAATGGCACATGTTGGGGGTCTCATCGTATGTCCACTTGGGGCTTGGGGAATACTCGTAGTGTACATGGGGATGATCATAGGATGTTCCGCATCACCTCCCCTCCCTTGGGAAAGATTCGACCTCAGATCATGATCCTCATCACCATGGAAACGGTTGTTGTGGACAGACTTGTAGTTGGACGGAGTTGAAGACATTGCGCAATCCAAGTACTCTAAGGTGTCGCCGGAGTGGTATACATGCAAAAAGAGCAAACACAAACGAAATACAAGTGTCCATCATGTAAAAATTAGTCCGTTCGGCAAGATTCTTCGTGACAAATCACATGAAGCTTATCAAGATGATATAGAATGATATGCAAAGCATTCATGGGAGCAAAAACATTCATTGTGCACACTAATGTATTTTGAATATGATCAACACAGCCATGATGCAAAATGATGTCATAGTGGGCTGGTTTATGAAAAGCATGAACATGTCAATGGATGCTCAATGTGATTATGTTGTCATGCAATTGATGGTAGGTAATATGATCATGATATATGAATATGTCATCAAGGAAGATCACAACAAATTTGCTAAGGAAGTGCACAAGCTCATATATCATGGATGACATGGGGATACAAGATGAAACAAGGCAATCATAATGTAAATCAATCCATGCAAATTTGTTATGAGTATGAGATGTCCATCGAGCATGACAATTGAACACGCGATCAACAAATATGTGGGTGTTGGTGCAATGTGTCAAAGGAGTGTTGATGTACCAATGCTTGATGTCATGGCATAAGTGGAGTTCTGAAGGTGCATCCAATAAGTGCGAGTGCTCCTCAGTGTGAAGGTCCATAGAGCCAATCTCCAATGTCGCTCCTCCATGCGCGAGATGTATCATGTAGACAACAAGAAGGAAACAACAATGAAAGAGTGATCCATCCAATATGCGTACTTGAGGATGGCTCAAAGGGAAGGAGTTCACCTCATGAATGTTCCCAAAGATGTCGGAGTTGCACATCATGTATGCCTTCACATAACCAATATGTCTCATGATGGTAATGCCTTATGAATCCATCGAAATGAAAGAACGTGACAAACACTCAGAAAAACAAATGAGGGTAGCGGAAATGCAAAACCTATCATTCATGTGGTAAGATACCCAACAAGTGTATGCATCATGCTCATCATAAAAAAGGACAAGTGAGCATTTCATAGTATGGAGGCATATGGTGCAAGAACAACCAAATACAATAGGCTCAAGGAAACAAGCATGCTTCCCAAGTAATATGTCCAAGTCTCCATGATCAATAAGCATAGCAAGTTGGCACTCAATACAAGGTGATATGAGAGATGCAACTAATGGAGACGAAAGACAATGATCATGACAAATCAAGTGAGAGGCATCAACATATATGTCATTAATCCAAGAAAGCGAGTAAGAATGGAACATGGGTGATGCGACAAAGCAAGCAATCATAATGACCAAGTAAAGCAAGCTAGTAGTGCGAATATACATCATACTAGGAGGAATCATGGCAAGCATGTCATGTGTGCAATAGAGAGCATGTATAATGCACATGCCATATCACAAGCATGAAAGCAAGATATGAGCAAAATATTATCAATGTATTGGCGAGAGGCCATATGTGAATAGCAATGGGACATCATGACTCTCCCAACACAACAAGCATCAATAGCATGTGGCACATGGTAAACATGGCAATAGCAACACGGATCTCAGCCAAACATGTAAATACACATAGGAGAAGCATAATGGTGAATCACGGGTAGATGCAAGCAAGGGTCACAATTGCATGTCAAAGTCATGTAAAGAGGCATAACATGCAAAGTGAACACGATAAAATGGGCATAATGTAACAAGTGGTTTATTGCCCATAGCCGTGTGAGAGCCAAATAGAAGAGATGCGTGTAGTCCTTGCACGAAGGGAATGGTGGGAATGATAATCCACGGGATCCCAAGTCATCATTGCTCTAAAGAGCTTGTTTTGTCAACTCTTGGGATTGAGAGGTTGACGAGTATACGTGAGTACCTGCACAAAACAAAGACAAAGGGAAAATTGTGTGTGCATGGTATATGTACACATCATTCATCATGATGCGCATGTGCATGTGTTGGTTAGCACAAAACAACCAATGCTCAAATAAATGAGATGGGTGATATAGAAACATGTCATCCATCATGAAAGGTTTATTGTTATGTATAGCATAATGGAGACTCAAATTGTGTAATGCATCATGCGAAATATGTAGAGCATTGTTATTCATGGAATGCATACGGTGCACACAATTATGGGAATCATGCAAAGTATGGAATGCAACAAAATCTCCTAATATGTATGAGGAAACTATGGGGGTCTCCTCATTAGTATTAGTAGAAACATCACATGGAGAAAATTGACAACATCCAAAACAAAGCATATTCGGAACAATGTGATCATGGCATGGCATAGTTGATGAATTGCGCAAATCATGTAAAGGAAGCATAGCAATATCATCACATGAAAAACAAAAGCCAATGACCATCATCTCGTCATCTATGCCATAAGTGCAAATGAGATTTATTTTAATGGGGCATGCATAGTTACTATGTTGAGATTGAAATGATGCAATATGGAAAATCTCACTCATAGCATAAGACGAGTTTAAAGGATTATCAAACATGATGTGACCAATAGAATTTTCACATGATATCCTATGGAGCATAGCATCACAACTAGGCAAATCAACATGCTCATCATCATATTCATCGTAAACAGGTAAGCCATGACATGAGGAATTCGCACTAGCATGAAGCATGGGAATAGGTGGATCAACATCATGCAAGCAATCATTGGTGAGATAGTACACTAGTGGGACAAGAGAAGCACCATCATCTATGTTACCTTTGGAGCATCGCTCATGTGTTGTAGGTGAGGTGTCGAAGACCGAGTCGTGGTCATCTTCATCTTGATGGAACCATGTGGGGGTGCATCATCGTCCATCATGGCCATCATCGTCTCCATTGGAGGTATGGACTCGTCGAGGATAGGCGTGTCGTCATGTAGGAGACCTAGCACCAAACAAGAAAACAAACTAGGAGTACAGGGTAAGTCATTAGAAATCATAGTGGCCTCACATGCCGTGTCAACTACCTCACTCACTAAGTGTTGTGGCTCACTCACTCCCAGTATGATGCTCTCACTCATATGGTTGGTGGAGTCACTCAAATGGCTCTCAACCTCACATAAGATGTGTGGCATGCTCTCATGTGTGGGGCTAGTGGTGATCACACTCATTCTCTCATAAAAAATGCTCTCAATGTCACGTATAGTGGAGTCACTCATCTCACTCATGGGGTGGTGGCTCTCCTCACATGGCAATTGGGGCATCTCTTCATATGTGGGTGTCGGAGAGATGTAGGTGCAAATGTCTCCATGCTCAATCATGTCGTAGTCGTAGCCGTGGATGAAAGCCGAAGATGGCACATCATCACTCTCCTCTAAGATCAAAGATAAGGTCTCATGTGCGGTCTCGTAGCTTGACTCGGAGTATGAGTCCCGTTGGGGCGCCGTGTTCATGTTGTTGAAGAGGTTCGCACTCGTTGTTGTGGTCGAAGGGGATGGCCCTTGCTCGACCGTCTTGTCGCCGTCTTGTTGTAGGAGGCCCATATGATGTGGCACCTCGTAGCTCGACTCCATGACCGACGGGAATTTCCCATGCTCAGCCATCTTCCTTGAGGGGCTTCCGAAGATGGAAGTGTCGCCCTCGCTCGTAGGTGGTCACCTCGTTGTTGAAGATGTCGATGTAGGCGAACTCCCGGGAAGTAGGCGAAGATGCTGTACGTCCAAAGGCGAAGATGCCTTGATAGCACTTGGCGAAGATGCCGAAGTGGTGGTGGTAGTAGTCATCGCATTCTTTTGGTGGTGTCTCGCGGTCTTCTCTTGTGCTCATGAAGTTTGGACTTGGCATGAAGTAGGGCTTGCTGGGACTTGTGCATTTGCGCTTGATGAGCATCTTCGTGATGATGGTGTCGTTGTCGTGCTTGAGCTCGTAGTAGATGTCGTTTGTCGTCGTCGTGCACATGATGCTTGGAGGTGATTTTCCCTTCATGATGATGTGGATCACGAACGTGATGGTGGTCGCCATGGAGATGTGGACGTGGACGACTTGCGCTTGCATCATTTTTGCGCTCCGAAGACTTGTGACTTGAATGTCGCCGCCTTGAGGATGATGAAGGGGAAGAACGGTTGATCAACAAGGTCCGAATCTCCTCCATCCTTGCATCTTGCTCCTCTTTTTGTGCGGAAAGCTTATTGTCGATGTAGTCCCTTTTCCTTGCTTCGGAGTGACGAATGTCGATGGAGAGGTTCTCGATGCGCTCTCGCAATCTTGATTGTGCACCTTGCATTTGTCATTGTAGATCAAAAATTGACGCTTTGGTGATGTAGTTGTTCACGCCGTCGTTGTTGTGAAAGACGGGAGATGAAATGCCTTGCCTATCCATCACAATACTCGAGCAAATATGAGTGGAGAAAGGAGAAGAACTATACAAAATGTACCTTGACCGATGTTGAAGATGGATCAATGATCACTCAATGATGTAAAAAGAAAATGGCACAATTGGTATCAATTCTTGTTGGTTTCTCACACCTACACAAATAAGGCTAATGGTGGAGCTCGGTGAGGATAGTGGCACAAAAATTTGATGAAAAATGTTAGCAAGAGTCAATAATATTGAAAGAGATTCACAAATTCGCAAATGTAACAAGTAGACCAATAGCAAATATGACACATGGAAACACACACAAGGATAGATAAATGGGGTCGTGCAACCAAGGAATGAGCACAAAATGTGGAATCCACGGAAACGCTCGCGTTTCACAACTCAAGAGAGACGCTAGCATGATTGTTCTATAGGCGGATACGACACTTGTGCAGAACCTATAAGATACAAAATGTATGAACTTCTATCCCAAGTATGCTATGTATGTATGTTTCGGTGCTTTAGCACAAGATTATTCAAGATGATCGGATATGACAATCTTATATGCAATGTGGTATGATGCTATGACACTTGCTTACAAGCTTCTTTGCTCTTTCTATTTTTCTTAAAAGCTTATTCTTTTTTTGTATGCCACTTTGCGAAATGCATAAACCAAGATAGCAATTGGGTATATACGGGAACAATCTTGTGACACAAGGGATGATATGATACCAATATGATATGGTATGTATGCAATGTATGGTGTAGATCACTAATGTGCACAAGTAACGTTGCCGGCAATACTCAAATGGCTAGTCTCGATAGGCAAGTGACGCAAAATGGGCTAGGGGTTATCAATGCAATGGCAAGGGAATATACAATGGAGGGATACCATGATACCAAGATGATATGGAGGTTACCGTCGAGGGTTTCTCGCTTGTAAGCCACGGACGGATAATGGTGAAGTGGTAAAAGTCGATGACGACCTCGTGGCGATGATGAGTGGCGGTGTTGTCGATGTAGACCCATCCCTAATTAGCCGAAACACCTTAGGAAACGGAAAAACCACAAACTCAAAATCTCAAATGTCAAATGTCAAAATGGTGGTAGCGGGAATGCGGTGGTGGTTGCGGAAGTTATGGTGGAAACCCGGTCAAAAATGGGTTAAGGTGGCGGAAGGGTATGAAGGGCTATACACGGTATCGGAGTTGGAAGCATGGTCCATAAGTAGCCGAAACACCTTACGAGACACAACTCACAACACTAACAAAATTGGTTAAGTTTGGGTGGCGGAAGTGTATGGTGGGCAAGCCTATGCGGAAGTTATGGTGGTGGTTGATGAAGAAGCAACCGTCCCTAAGTATCCTAAACACCTTAGGAGACTCAAATCACAACTCAAACAACCACTAATGCTATGGGGATCAATATGGGTTAGGTTGCGGAAGTCGGTGGTGGTTATGCAGATGATATGGTGGTGGCCGTAGGCAAAGATGAAAAAATTCCGAAAATTTGATGGAGTCAAATGGTGTTGTAACCTATCTACATAGATGGGGGATGTCAATAGCTACTCAACAAGCTAAAGAACGCGAAAATCGGACTCCAGATGAATTAGTTATAGTCAAAACTATCAATCAGCCGAGGCTGAAACTAGGAGGGGCGGAAGTACCGCTTGGAAGGGTGGTAGTACCGCTTGTGGTGCTCAGCGGTAGTACCGCTTGGGGGGCGGAAGACCCCTGGTGTCAGGAAAATTCGCAGAACTAGATCGGGCGAATTTTGGGGGCGGAAATGGATGATTTCGAGGGCAAAATTGCGGAGATTTTGTGGATGGAAGGTGGGGAAACTTGGGGAGATGCTAAATCTACTCAAGACACAACGAATCAATGGATCAAATCCAACAAAACTTCATCACACCAAAAAATCATAAAAAAAAATTGAGGCTATTTTTTGTGGGGATTTTCGAAATTGGGGAAGAACTCAACAAAATCAAGCTAGAAAACGAAGAGGGGAGGCTCCGAAATCATGATCAACGTGGCTCATGATACCAAGATGATGTAGGGTGGAACCCTAGATGGCCGATTTTTCATGAAAGGAGCGGATCCCGCGAAGAACACGAAGAAAACGGGGGGAAACACGAGAGAATCACTCAAACCAACAAGATACGGTCACACATGTGCTAGATCCTCGAAACATAAAGAGACACACGATCCAAATCCAACAAAGGACGACACAGAGGGTAACCGGTTCTTCTCCGTGAGGAGGTCTTGATGGGGCCACCCAAGAGGGGGTCTTGAATCCAAGGGGATCTTCTCCGAAGAGGGGCCGCGGTCCCTCTTGTGGAGTAGATCCGTAATGGATGAGCAAAGCTCTATCTCACATATGAGCTAAACCAGTGCTGACCCTAGTACGGAGCTAAGGGACAAGTATATATAGTCCAAGGCATAAGTTGGGGGATACATTGTGACGCCCCCGATTCAATCGTACACTAATCATACACGCAAACATGTACAATTAAGATCAGGGACTCACGTGAAGATATCACAACACAACTCTACAAATAAAAATAAGTCATACAAGCATCATATTACAAGCCAGGGGCCTCGAGGACTAGAATACAAGAGCTCGATCATAGACCAGTCAGCGGAAGCAACAATATCTGAGTACAGACATAAGTTAAACAAGTTTGCCTTAAGAAGGCTAGCACAAACTGGGATACATATCGAAAGAGGCGCATGCCTCCTGCCTGTGATCCTCCTAAACTACTCCTGGTCATCGTCAGCGTCCTGCACGTAGTAGTAGGCACCTCCAGTGTAGTAGGAGTCGTCGTCGACAGTGGCGTCTGGCTCCTGGACTCCATCGTCTGGTCGCAACAATCGGGTATAGAAAGGGGAAAAGGGGGAGAAAAGCAACCGTGAGTACTCATCCAAAGTACTCGCAAGCAAGGAGCTACACTACATATGCATTGGTATCAATAAAAGGGGGGTAGTATATGTGGACTGAACTACAGAATGCCAGAATAAGAGGGGGATAGCTAGGCCTATCGAAGACCACGCTTCTGGCAACCTCCATATTAAAGCAGTAGAAAAGAGTAGATGGTAAGTTAACCAAGTATCATCGCATAGCATAATCCTACCCGGTGATCCTCCCCTCGTCTCCTTGTGAGAGAGGGATCACCGGTTGTATCTGGCACCTGGAAGGATGTGTTTTATTAAGTATCCGATTCTAGTTGTCATATGGTCAAGGTACAACTCCGGGTCGTCCTTTTACCGAGGGACATGGCTACTTGAATAGATAAACTTCCCTGCAGGGGTGCACCACATTTCCCAACACGCTCGATCCCCTTTGTCCGGACACACTTTCCTGGGTCATGCCCGGCCTCGGAAGATCAACACATCGCAGCCCTACCTAGGCACAACAGAGAGGTCATTACGCCAGTCTAAATCCTATGGCGCAGGGGTCTGGGCCCATCGCCCATTGCACACCTGCACGATGTGAACGCGGCCGGCGAGCAGACCTAGCCTCCCTTATACAAGAGCAGGCGTTCCAATCCAACACGGCGCGTGCCGCCCAGTCGCTGACGTCAAGAAGGCTTCGGCTGATACCACGACGTCGAGTGCCCATAACTGTTCCCGCGTAGTTGGTTAGTGCGTATAGGCCAATGGCCAGACTCAGATCAAATACCCAGATCTCTATAAGCGTGTTATTTTGAAATAACCGCGGACACCGACCAGGGCCAGGCCCACCTCTCTCCTAGGTGGTCTCAACCTACCCTGTCGCTCCGCCACAAAGGTTCACTCAGAGGGCCGTCAGGACAAACGTCCTTTCGGACCCAATCCGTGAATCACTCGCGGGTACTCTATGAGCCGACCCGACTTTAGTCACCACAGGTACCATATAAGATGTATATAAGTATATACCCGTGATCACCTCCTGAGTGATCACGGCCCGATAGTATAGCATGGTGGACGGACAAGAATGTAGGGCCACTGATGATAAACTAGCATCCTATACTAAGCATTTAGTATTGCAGGTAAGGTATCAATAACTGTAGCAACAATGACAGGCTATGCATCAGGATATGATTAACAGAAAGCGGTAACATGCTACACTACTCTAATGCAAGCAGTAGAGAGAAGAGTAGGCGATATCTGGTGATCCAGGGGGGCTTGCCTGGTTGCTCTGGCAAGAAGGAAGGGTCGTCAACAACGTAGTCGATCGGAGCACCAGCACCGGCGTCAGTCTCGTAGTCTACCGGAGAGAAGAGGGGGAAGAAACAATGAATACAATGCAAACAGATGCATATCGATGCATGACATGACAAGTAGCGATGCTAGGTGTGCCCTAACGCGGTATGAGATGATACCGGTGAAGGGGGGAAACATCCGGGAAAATATCCCTGGTGTTTCGCGTTTTCGGACAGATGAATTAGAGGGGGAAAGTTGTGTGTTCGCTATGCTAGGGATGCGTGGCGGACGAACGAGCTGCGTATCCGGATTCGTCTCGTCGTTCTGAGCAACTTTCATGTACAAAGTTTTTCCATCTGAGCTACGGTTTATTTTATATGATTTTTCAAAGTTTTAATGAATTTTTTTAATTATATAAATTCGAAATAAAATGCGTAAAATGCTACGGGTACACAGAGAGTGTACCCATACGTTCACCTCTTAGGCTGACAGGTGGGGTCCAGTTGACCGCCCAGTCAGCAGTCAACTGGGGCAGTTGACTGGTCAAAGGGGTCAACAGGACCCACATGTTAGTGGCTGATAGATTAAACTAACCTTATTTATCTAAATAGTGCAATGGGTCCACGTGTCATTGATTGTTAGGTAATTAATCAAGTTAATTAGTCTAGTTAACGGATTAGTTAAGTTAATTAGCTAATTAGGTTAATTAAATAGGTTTAATTAATTAATTAATTATATTTCTTTAATGTTTTTTTGTTTTCATTCTTTAACAGGGGTGGGCCCCACGTGTCAATGGCCCAGGGCCTTAGCGGGCGCTGGGCAGGGGTTACGGGCGCGGGCGCCGGGTCGCCTGGACCCGGGCGCGGGCGGGAGGGTCGGCGGCGAGGCTGGGGCGCCGAGCGCAGGTTAGCCGTGACCACGGCGTGGCCCTCCTACCGGCCGCGGCAGGCGAAGACGACAACGAGCGCGCGCAGCGGACAGGGGCGGCGCGGGGCAGGAAACGTAGTCGGGCGGCGCGGGCAGAGCCGGTGGTCCGGCGGGAGTGGCGGCGGTGGGCGCGCACGGGGATGGTGCACGGGTTAGTGGCGGCGCGCTGGCGCTGGGGAGCGGCAGGCCGGGAGCGGCCAGTGGGCACGACGCACGGCACAGAGCAGCGCGGGGGAGAAGCAGCAGCAGTAGGCGGCGATGCCAGGCAGGGGAGGGTGAGGCCATGGGTGGCGACCGCGGGGCTCCAGGGACACGCGGGGAGGGGGGTGGCGCGGTGACTGCGGCGACGGTGGACAGCGCGGGCGCAGTGCGTGTGGGAGACAGAGGGAAGGGGGGGTAGAGGGAAGCCTCACTTGCGACGTGAGAAGGGGGCGGCGAGGCAGCACGGGGAGGCAGGGCGGCCGGGCGCGTGCGAACGAACGAGCGACGGGCGAGCCCGCCATGGGCGGGTGGCGCGAGCGGCTGTGCAAGGCAGTGGTAGCAGTAGCGAGCCGCCGGATGCAGCAGTAGATGCGTGCGTTGCACGGCGACAACAGCAACGGCGCGATGTGGAGCGGCTACAACAGAGCAGAGGGTGGGCACGCAGGCGTGCGCGCACATGCAAGTCGCAGCTAGGGCGAAGGCAGGCACGGGACGCAGATCGGGCATGGCGAGCGCGAACTTGGTCGTAGGAGGATCCGGCGGCCTACGCCAAGAAGAAAACAGGAGGGGAAGCGGGGAACCGGAGGAGGGCTCACTACGGGGTGGTCGTGGATGAGCTCGAGGGGGTTGGGGACGGCCGGAGCTTACGGGACGACGGTGAGATGGTGGCGACCGAGGTTGGGGGAGCCGGTCGATGCCGTCGTTGTGGTTGTGTTCTCGATGAACGAAGTACCAAGGAAGAAGAAGTGGTCGACGGCGGTCCTTCCGGACAAATTTTTAGGCGAGCGGGAGGTCGATAACCGCGACAGCGATGGTGGCACGACGATGGTGGCTCGTGAGTGTGGCTGGATCAGACAAGGGAGAGGGAGTGAGCGAGGGGGGTAGATGAGCTAGGCTTTGGGGTGGCCTTATCCACCAGGGGAGGCACGGGATGGACGCCATGTGGCCATCCATGGCCATGGACGCGGCGTGTGCGTCCACGACGCCCTCTGTGAACAGAGGTTGGAGATGGCGGCTTGGTGGGCTGTGCTGTCACTAATGCTAGTAGGCCCAAGTGCACATGGCACTTTAGATTTTATTTGTTTTCTTTTCTGTTTTCACCTTTTCTTCTGTCTTGTATTTTCTTTAGCCACTATTTGGCTTTTGTAAAATATCCAACTGGTCATGTTATTACCATTGCAATATATAGCACTCCCACAAAAAGTTTGAGTGGTAAATGGAAAGTTTTGGGAATTTTAATAATTTAGAAAAGCATTTAAATTATTATCGTGGCCCTGTTTAATTGTTTTTGGGCAATTAGATACTTAAAGAAAAAGGTTTCATCATGAAAAATATCCGGTGACCATTTGCCACACTTTGAACATTTTAGCTTCAACATTTGAAAACTTCTACCGTTGACTCCATTTTCGTTTTGAACATTGAGTGGGTTTGAATCATCGCGAGTTTAACAACCGTAATCATGGTGACGTAGCTTCATTAGTAGAGAGTTACTATAGCTTGATTATCCGGGCGTCACAATTCTCCTCCACTACAAGAAATCTCGTCCCGAGATTTAGGAGGTAGAGTAAGGGGGAAAGACTCGGGAAGGACGGAGCTCAACACAAGGTAGGTACCTGGGGGCTATCTCAGTGAACGTGGCAGAGAGGCATCTCTCGGGTTGAAAGTCCCGAGATTTAGGAGGTAGAGTAAGGGGGAAAGACTCGGGAAGGACGGAGCTCAACACAAGGTAGGTACCTGGGGGCTATCTCAGTGAACGTGGCAGAGAGGCATCTCTCGGGTTGAAAGTCCCGAGATTTAGGAGGTAGAGTAAGGGGGAAAGACTCGGGAAGGACGGAGCTCAACACAAGGTAGGTACCTGGGGGCTATCTCAGTGAACGTGGCAGAGAGGCATCTCTCGGGTTGAAAGTCCCGAGATTTAGGAGGTAGAGTAAGGGGGAAAGACTCGGGAAGGACGGAGCTCAACACAAGGTAGGTACCTGGGGGCTATCTCAGTGAACGTGGCAGAGAGGCATCTCTCGGGTTGAAATTCAGGAAAGTCATTGAGAGCAAGGTAAGGAGTAATAAGAAGCTTCAAGCGGATGGACAATCGTTCGATGTCTAAAACAGTGTGAAAGGGGTTCAAAGCATCGAGAATAAGTATTTCTTCTGAGACTAGAATAGATCACTAGGTAAGTGGCTCATGATTTACATACAAAGCCAAGCGTGAGGAATAACCTTGGGGGCGGGGATGTACAAGAGAGTCAGGTTTCGATCTTGTGGAACTGTGGGTTATGGGCCCACCATGTGAGTTAAAAGTAGGGAGGCGCTAACATTTTGCATGGCCATGATGGCAAGGCAGGTCAGAGGACAACCTGTCAGTTATGTTGGCAACAACGTTGGCACCAAGGGCGAGAGACGAAGAGAACCATTTTCCTGCTCGTTAAGACAAGGCAGACCAATAGGCAAAGTTCTTGTCCATCGCCGGCTACCGAAATGTCATCAACAATAGTAACAAGGTCTTCTGACAGAGTTTGTACATTGAGGTGTTTACATAAGCAGGGAATTACCACTGCTCAGATATGTTAGGTTACAAGAAAGATTAAACAAAACAATGGGAAGAAAAAGGTGATCATTAGACTAAACAAAACAATGGAAAGGAAAAGGTGTTTAAACACATATTTCAAGGGTATATCCTTTCCAAGAGCAAGCAGAGCATGATATCCATGATAGGATATAATGTAGAAAACTCTTTAGGTAAGGGGAGAGAAATTTCATGACATTACCCATACAACTATGTTTGGATAATTTGATAAAGAAAATTTAGCATTTGTGCTTCAAATGTTCGTATTGAAGATCGAAGTACCACAGACATGCTTCAAGATAGGATTGACATGGTCTGCAAGCAAGTTCGGACCTTGGATACTCAAGGGATTCATCAGGAATAACTTATAGAATAAGTCTTACAATTTCCTCATGGAAGAATAGTTAACCTTGCTAAATAGGAAACTATAACAATAGGTTCTCCGGCCAGGTGTGCTAGGCATGACATCACCTTACCGGGTCTTATAAAGACCAATGTTAGAACTCTTGGAAATAGGTTCCAACCATCATATCTGACTGAGATACATACCTGATTGGTGTCAGGATACCTCAGACTCGGGATGCCTGAGAAGAAAAGGTGCAACACAAATGGATGAGATGTCATTGTAAGATTCTCTAGAAATGAACTATGGAAGCGAGTTCCAAAACAAGAGTTCATCATTTAAGCAAGGAGAGGATGAGGAGGTGGCTGATGGACTCAGTGACAATTCATCAAGATTTCCAAAGGATGGATTTCCACAATTATGTGAACAAGGAGATAACATTTGTCAGATCAAATAGTATAATGATGTATGCTCGAGGAAAACATACCCAATTAAACATTGGTTGAAAGGTGCACCCGGAATATGGGCTTAGGTAGCATGAACAATGTCAGAATGATGATTCGACAACCAATGGTCTAAGAATGAAATGTCGACCATTAACTTCGAAGCAATAGGGTTGCTAGAAATTTTGAATTTTACACCTCATGGTCCATTTGTTGGTATTCCGGTTAGAAACAACACGGAGACAAAAAATGAATGGAGATGGCGATAAGTATTACTATATCAAGAATTTCTTGAGAGGTGGTGAAATTCTCGCGGCATTCTTGACATAAAAGATGGTAATACTCCAAGGTAAAGAAGAACAAATGCTGGATAGTAAGGAATTCAAGGTATAACACAAAACACGAAGGAAATAAGGTAGTCGTTGATAACAGAAATCATCAAGGGGCAAGGATGGTATTTCCCATCAAGAATTCGACTGATATTCTGGAAGAGCTCGGAATGTTGATGATGATCACGATACATTTGTCGAGAGGTTTCATGAAGATGTAATCGATCAACGACGACATCAAGCAAAAGCAATGGTGAAGCGAAGGGTTATTGGAACCACGGATACGACACAAACTCATAATCAAGCTTGATGTTCAAGGTGAAATGATATGACAAGGAAGATCGACGTAAGTTCTGCTCATCGTCAAAAGTTGTGCTCCGGGAATAAGGACCAGGTAGCACGGTTAAAATTTAGCACGATAATGATATAGCCGACCAGGCTAGGAATGACTTAAAGGATTAATAAACTCATAAGCAACGAAAATTACTTAAGAGTTATTGAGTTGGAGTGCGGAATTGGTTCACATATCAGTGTCCTCGGTTGACGACAACCCAGAACCCAGGAAAATGGAATCAGTGAGAAATAATCAATTGATGAAGAACCCATAAGAAGTTATGCGGTTCCAAGATATTCTCGAGATACGAGAGTGTAATACTCGATGGTAGATCAAAGTAAAGGTTGGATAGGTGCATCAATCTGCAAAAGACAAGTACTTCAACTTGTCCGAGAAATGGGATCAAAGAAGAACAATATGGTTGGAACCATAGCTGCAGGGGATCCAATTTAATGACACCGAAAGAATTACCCAAATGATTAAGTATTTTGCAAGAAGCTTCCATGATAAGTTCCACATCGGGTCCATGGGCATGAACACAAAGTTCAAGGTCGACTCCCACTTCTCCAATGCATAACCTTTCACTCTCTTCTCATTTTCGAAGAAGTTGTAATATTGAAATTTTATCTGACATAACACTAGTAGAGTATGACCCGTAGTAGTTTTGGGGTTCACATAGATTCGAAAAGGCATAGGTTCAACCCATTTGGGCCTCTTAGGAACATATACCACAAACTTCGAAGTAAATAATACAAGCTCAAAAGTAGAGCATTGTTAACAAAGCAGAGGATACAATTTACCAAAGGCATTATATACCCATGGAAAGGTTCACAAGGTTATTGAATATGAAGGACACTGTCGGATAATAATCCAACAAGGGGTCTTATGGTCTACAATGGAGCTGATGCGAGTATCGGTATATCAGAGGAAGAAAGAATGCAAGGAGATCAAATTATAGAAACAACTGACTACTCAAAGCTCAATTGCAAAGGAATTATGAATTCTAAGACAAGGAATGAGAAGCAATGCTCTGATTAGGGATGGATAGGTAGAATAGCCTTAAGGGTACAATCGATGGAAATTTGATTGGTCGAGATCCAGCTCATGTTTAAAATGTTGTATGAGCTGGGAGGATGAATCAAGGGACTCAAAATGATAATGACAAGGGATACTATGAATATTGCTAACCATGTGGAACGCAACCATAATGCAAGCATACAAGTATTTGCGGGTAGAGGATTACCGAAAGATCAGATAGTATTTCAATGTGTATTGGGAATCATATGAACAACAGGGGAAGAGCAGATACTTAGTAAGTGCGAGGAATTATCCGTAGAGGGTATTCATGTGGCAAGAACTGCAAGGCAGTAAGCTCAAAGGATTCTCAGAACAACGGAGAGCAGTTCGGGGCATCTTGTAATAACAAGATCAATGGGATTGAATGTAAGAATGCCAGATGTATGCAGTTATCAATAAGGATATAACATAGGTAGGGAATTTGCAAAGGCGGTGGGTACAAGTGTCTCGGGAGAACATCGTAGAGTAACCTCGGAATCTTTTGGTGCAGCAGACGATCATCGGTAATAAGGTGTTCTCCGGGTGAAAGTGATCACAAGACCCTAATGTTAAATTTAGCAAAATTCATTTAACCCAAATAGAAGAGAGATCAGAGCCCTAGAGTATAGACGAGGAATAAAAGATCTTAATACCACCCAATGGCGACGTGGGCCCATGGGCCACACAGCCAAGTTAGTAAAATAATTTTCATCGACTAGACTCAACTTCGGCCAAGGAGTATGGAAGGGGGATTCCTACAGGTAGTCGGCTCTGATACCAACTTGTGATGCCCCCGATTCAATAATACACTAATCATACACGCAGACGTGTACGATCAAGATCAGGGACTCACGGGAAGATATCACAACACAACTCTACAAATAAAAATAAGTCATACAAGCATCATATTACAAGCCAGGGGCCTCGAGGGCTTGAATACAAGAGCTCGATCATAGACGAGTCAGCGGAAGCAACAATATCTGAGTACAGACATAAGTTAAACAAGTTTGCCTTAAGAAGGCTAGCACAAACTGGGATACATATTGAAAGAGGCGCATGACTCCTGCCCGGGATCCTCCTAAACTACTCCTGGTCATCGTCAGCGGCCTGCACGTAGTAGTAGGCACCTCCAGTGTAGTAGGATTCGTCGTCGACGATGGCGTCTGGCTCCTGGACTCCATCGTCTGGTCGCAACAATCGGGTATAGAAAGGGGGGGAAGGGGGAGTAAAGCAACCGTGAGTACTCATCCAAGTACTCGCAAGCAAGGAGCTACACTACATATGCATTGGTATCAATGAAAGGGGGGGTAGTATATGTGGACTGAACTACAGAATGCTAGAATAAGAGGGGGATAGCTAGGCCTATCGAAGACTACGCTTCTGGCAACCTCCATCTTGAAGCAGTAGAAGAGAGTAGATGGTAAGTTAACCAAGTATCATCGCATAGCATAATCCTACCCGGTGATCCTCCCCTCGTCGCCTTATGAGTAGCGATCACCGGTTGTATCTGGCACTTGGAAGGATGTGTTTTATTAAGTATCCGGTTCTAGTTGTCATAAGGTCAAGGTACAACTCCGGGTCGTCCTTTTACCGAGGGACACGACTACTCGAATAGATAAACTTCCCTGCAGGGGTGCACCACATTTCCCAACACGCTCGACCCCCTTTGTTCGGACACACTTTCCTAGGTCATACCCGGCCTCGGAAGATCAACACGTCGCAGCCCTACCTAGGCACAACAGAGAGGTCAGCACGTCGGTCTAAATCCTATGGCGCAGGGGTCTGGGCCTATCACCCATTGCACTCCTGCACGTTGCGAACGCGGCCGGCGAGCAGACCTAGCCTCCCTTATACAAGAGCAGGCGCTCCAGTCCAACCCGGCGCGCGCCGCCCAGTCGCTGACGTCAAGAAGGCTTCGGCTGATACCACGACGTCGAGTGCCCATAACTGTTCCCGCGTAGTTGGTTAGTGCGTATAGCCCAATGGCCAGACTCAGATCAAATACCCAGATCTCTATAAGCGTGTTATTTTGAAATAACCGCGGACGCCGACCAGGGCCAGGCCCACCTCTCTCCTAGGTGGTCTCAACCTACCCTGTCGCTCCGCCACAAAGGTTCACTCAGAGGGCCGTCAGGACAAACGTCCTTTCGGACCCAATCCGTGAATCACTCGCGGGTACTCTACGAGCCGACCCAACTTTAGTCACCACATGTATCATATAAGATGTATATAAGTATATACCCGTGATCACCTCCCGAGTGATCACGACCCGATAGTATAGCATGGCAGACGTACAAGAATGTAGGGCCACTGATGATAAACTAGCATCCTATACTAAGCATTTAGGATTGCAGGTAAGGTATCAATAACTGTAGCAACAATGACAGGCTATGCATCAGGATATGATTAACGGAAAGCAGTAACATGCTACACTACCCTAATGCAAGCAGTAGAGAGAAGAGTAGGCGATATCTGGTGATCCAGGGGGGCTTGCCTGGTTGCTCTGGCAAGAAGGAAGGGTCGTCAACAACGTAGTCGATCGGAGCACCAGCACCGGCGTCAGTCTCGTAGTCTACCCGAGAGAAGAGGGGGAAGAAACATTGAATACAATGCAAACAGATGCATATCGATGCATGACATGACAAGTAGCGGTGCTAGGTGTGCCCTAACGCGGTATGAGGTGATACCGGTGAAGGGGGGAAACATCCGTGAAAATATCCCTGGTGTTTCGCGTTTTCGGACAGATGAATCATAGGGGGAAAGTTGCGTGTTCACTACGCTAGGGATGCGTGGCGGACGAACGGGCTGCGTATCCGGATTTGTCTCGTCGTTCTGAGAAACTTTCATGTACAAACTTTTTCCATCTGAGTTATGGTTTATTTTATATGATTTTTCAAAGTTTTAATGAATTTCTGGAATTATATAAATTCGAAATAAAATGGGTAAAATGCTACGGGTACACAGAGAGTGTACCCATAAGTTCACCTCTTAGGCTGACAGGTGGGGTCTAGTTGACCGCCCAGTCAGCAGTCAACTGGGACCGTTGACTAGCCAAAGGGGTCAATGGGACCCACATGTTAGTGCCTGATAGATCAAACTAACCTTATCTATCTAAATAGTGCACTGGGTCCATGTGTCATTGACTGTTAGGTAATTAACCAAGTTAATTAGTCTAGTTAACATATTAGTTAAGTTAATTAGCTAATTAGGTCAATTAAATAGGTTTAATTAATTAATTAATTATATTTTTTTTAATCTTTTTTGTTTTCATTCTTTAACAGGGGCAGGCCCCACGTGTCAATGGCCCAGGGCCTTAGCGAGCGCTGGGCAGGGGTTACAGGCGCGGGCGCCGGGTCGCCTGGACCCGAGCGCGGGCGGGAGGGCCGGCGGCGAGGCTGGGGTGCCGTGCGCGGGTTGGCCGTGACCACGGCGAGGCCCTCCTACCGGCCGCGGCAGGTGGAGACGGCGACGGGCGCGCGCGGCGGACAGGGGCAGCGCGGGGCAGGAAACGCAGTCGGGCGGCGTGGGAGGAGGCGGGGGTCCGTCGGGAGCGGCGGCGCGCTGGCGCTGGGGAGCGGCAGGCTGGGAGCGTCCAGTGGGCGCGACACATGTCACAGAGCAGCGCGGGGGAGAAGCAACACCAATAGGCGGCGATGCCAGGCAGGGGAGGGTGAGTCCATGGGTGGCGACCGCGGGGCTCCAGGAACACACGTGCGGGAGGGGGGGTGGCGCGGTGACTGCGACGACGGTGGACAACGCGGGCGCGGTGCGTGTGGGAGACAGAGGGAAGGGGGGTAGAGGGAAGCCTGAAAGTGCAACTATCCCTAGGTGGTTTTGGTAATTCCTAACAACATATAACTCATTGAGCTAATGCTATTTCAAAATTAACATCTCAGGAAACTCAATGATTGGCATGGCTTGGATGAGAAAAGTGGACCCCTCAAAATGCTAATGACAAAAGGATTGGCTCAAGCTCAAAGATCAAGACTCTACAATTTCTATTTTAGTGATCCAAGATCACATTGAGTCTATAGGAAGAGCCAATACTATCAAGGAGGGATGAGGTGTTGCTTAATGAGGCTCTTGCTCAAAATGTTTAGTGATATGCTCCAAAGCCCTCAACTAGTTTCTCACATCCACATATGACCTAAACCAAAAATCAAACTCGGCCCCATTGATTCTTTCTATCCGGCGCCACCGAGTTCAGATGTCATAGCCACCGTCACAAACCCTAGGCAAATCGGTCTCACCGATAGGGATCTTGGTCTCACCGAGATGGGATTGTAATCTCTCTGTTTCCCTTCGTAACGTTTTGGTCCCACCGAGATGAATGATCGGTCCCACCGAGATTGCAATGTAAACTCTCTATTTCCCTTTTGTTACATTTCGGTCTCATCGAAATGAGCGAATCGGTCCCACCGAGTTTACCTGACCAACTCTCTGGTTAACTTATTACCAAAATCGGTCTCACTGAGATTACGTTATGCTCTAACCCTAACCATATCGGTCCTACCGAGTTGCATGTCGGTCCCACCGAAACTCCTAACGGTCACTAGCTTTGCTGAATCGGTCCGACCGAGTTTAACAATTCGGTCCCACCGAGATTGGCAGGTTGTGTGTAACGGTTAGATTTTGTGTGTAACGGTTAGATTTTGTGTGGAGGCTATATATACCCCTCCACCACCTCTTCATTCATAGAGAGAGCCATCAGAACAAACCTAGACTTCCAACTTACTTTTTCTGAGAGAGAACCACCTACACTTGTGTTGAGGCCAAGATATTCCATTCTTACCATATGAATCTTGATCTCTAGCCTTCCCCAAGTTGTTTTCCACTCAAATCTTCTTTCCACCAAATCCATATCCTGTGAGTGAGTTGAGTGTTGGGGAGACTATCATTTGAAGCACAAGAGCAAGGAGTTCATCATCAACACACCATTTGTTACTTCTTGGAGAGTGGTGTCTCCTAGATTGGCTATGTGTCACTTGGGAGCCTCCGACAAGATTGTGGAGTTGAACCAAGGAGTTTGTAAGGGCAAGGAGATCGTCTACTTCGTGAAGATCTACCGCTAGTGAGGCAAGTCCTTCGTGGGCGACGGCCATGGTGGGATAGACAAGGTTGCTTCTTCGTGGACCCTTCGTGGGTGGAGCCCTCCATGGACTCGTGCAGCCGTTACCCTTCGTGGGTTGAAGTCTCCATCAACGTGGATGTACGATAGCACCACCTATCGGAACCACAACAAAAACATCCGTGTCTCCAATTGCGTTCGAATCCTCCAAACCCTTCCCTTTACATTCTTGCAAGTTGCATGCTTTACTTTCCGCTGCTCATATACTCTTTGCATGCTTGCTTGAATTGTGGTAAGATTGCTTGACTTGTCCAAAGTTGCTAAAATCTGCCAAGAACTAAAATTGGGAAAATGATAAGTTTTTATTTGGTCAAGTAGTCTAATCACCCTCCCCCTCTAGACATACTTTCGATCCTACAAGTGGTATCGGAGCTTTGGTCTCCATTTGCTTTGATTTCCATAGCTTTTGGTAGTCATAGTCTTGGTTTCACAACCTAGGAGAGTATGACGTCTAGCGAGGGAAATTACCACCGTAGAGGTCCTTACTTTGATGCTACTAATTTTGCTAGTTGGAAGCATAAGATGAAAATGCATATTCTTGGACATAACCCCGCCGTATGGGCTATTGTGTGTATTGGCTTGCAAGGTGAATTCTTTGATGGGAGAGAACGAAATCGTGAATACCACGAAAGAGTTGAAGATGCTGCAATACAATGCTCAAGCTTGTGATATCCTCTTCAACTGATTGTGCCCCGAAGAATTCAACAAAATCAGCCGTCTTGAGAATGCAAAAGAAATAGGGGATACTTTGATTGATATGCACGAAGGTACCGACTCCGTCAAGGAATCCAAGTTCGATGTGCTTGAAAGTCAGCTTGACAAGTTCAAAATGAAGGATGGTGAAGGTGTCGCTGAAATGTACTCTAGACTTGCTCTTATCACAAATGAGATCGCCGGCTTAGGAAGTGAAGAGATGACCGACAAATTCATCATCAAGAAGATCCTAAGAGCTTTGGACAGAAAATATGATACCGTATGTACATTGATCCAAATGATGCCCAATTACAAAGATCTCAAGCCAACGGAAGTCATTGGAAGAATTGTTGCTCATGAGATGTCACTCAAGGATAAGGAGGAGCTCCATAACAAGTCAAGTGGTGCTTACAAAGCCTCATGTGAAGCTCCCACATCATCAAGTGAGAAACAAACCTTCAATGAAGAATTGAGCCTAATGGTGAAGAACTTAAACAAGTTCTACAAGAGTAGAAGCAAAGAGAGAAGTTCCAAGTTAAGGTCCTACAATGACAAAAGATCTTCTAGTCGAGAGCGAAATTGCTACAATTGTGGAAGACCTGGACACTATTCCAATAAGTGTAGGACACCCTACAAGAGAAGAGAAGATTCTCCAAAAAGAAGAAGTAGAAGAGAAGAATCACCATCAAGAGAGAGAAGGAGTAGAGATGATCGTTATGAACGAAGAACATCCCAGAGAAGCAAAGATTTGGAAAGGAAGGACAAGTCATCAAGGAGCTACACAAAACGAAGACATCAAGCTCATGTTGGTGAATGGGTATTCGGCTCCGACTCTGACAATCACTTTGAGAGAAGCTATCACTCCGACTCCGAATATATTCAAGATGAAGGTGTTGCTGGTCTAGCACTTGTGTCAACCAACTCCTATGACATATTTGATTCACCAAATGAAGGACTTGGAAGATGCTTCATGGCTAAAGGCCCAAAGGTATCACACCCTGAGTATGTTGATTTCAATAGTGATGAAGATGACTTGTTAGGTGATGATGATTTACTTGTTGACAACTCTAGTGATGAATACTATGATGAAATGTCAATTAATCATGATAATCAAGATAAAACAAATGACAATGATAAGGAGAAGGTTGAGTTTCTAACTAAAGAACTAAACACTCTTAAGTTAGCTCATGAAACTATCTTAGGAGATCATCGAGAACTTTTAAGGACTCATGAGAAATTACACTTTGAAAAGCTCAACCTTGAGCAAGAGCATGAGTTCTTAAATGCAATCAATGATGATCTTCGCAAGAAAAGTTCTTCTTACATTGCCAAGCGTTTACTCTTATCCACTTACATGCCTCAAGTCAAGTCTAGTAACAAGAACAAGAAAGATTCTTCCTCTAGTAGTGACAATAATCATGTTAAATCCAATGTTGTTGCTTCTAGTAGTTCTCTTGATTCCAGTAATGACTCTCTTAGCCAAGTTACACTTGAGCAAGAAAATAGCTTATTGAAGGGAATTATAGAGAAAGGTGTTTACAAGAGCCTTGCCGGGAGTAAACAATTCAAGGAAATTGTACGCAAGCAAGGAAGACATCGGAAGAACCAAGGTGTTGGTTTTGAACGAAAGTTCAATGCCAATGGAGTTGAATGGGAAGAAGATCAATACCCCAAGACAAAGTTTGTTCCTCAACAAAAGAAGTATGATCCTACTTTCTTCAAGGGGACACATGCTCAAGATGATCTTCCACCACATGACCTTGAGCAAAAAGGGAAGGATAAGCTTCAAGAGGAAATTGATGTATTTGAAGAAGCACCCAAGGCCTTGGTCAAGTGGGTTCCCCAGACTACATCAAGTTCTACTTCATCAAGTACGACTACAACTCCAAGGATTCCCATCAAGATGATGTGGATCCCGAAGAAGAAGAAGAACTAGAGAGTTCTTGAGGGTGACTCCGCCAACATACTTCACTCTTATCATTTTGGCAAGAACAAGTGCAATCAACTTCCACATCTTGCGCTAGTTCAAGGAGTCACAAACCCTCTTGTTGGTAACACAAGGACAAGGTAATCTAATTCTTTCATAGACATCATCTTGTGTGTGCATCACTCTATGTCTATGGATATCCTTATTTGTTTCTTGTGGGACTCATCTAGGGGGAGCTTTACTCTAGCTAAAGCAACTCTAATGGTGTGAACACAACAACGCTTTATGTAAAAGTGGTAACCCCACTTGTGCTTAAACAATGAGTATAACCTATGATCAAATGTTCTCATTTGACTCCTAAGTCAATATACTCATATATAGATGACCTAGTCATCGCCAGTTGCTTGATAGATACTAGAATTGGTTGTGCATGCTTCGCCACATATTTCATTTGCCATTTTATTGTGTGAGCATGTTGATTGCATAATTTACTCATTCGAGGACATCCACTTGTTGTTTTGATTGTTTGGTTCCTTTTTCTTTTGCCAAGTGGATGGACAAGAATGCCTAAGAACCTTCTCTAGCTATCTATACTTTTCTCGTCTCAAACTCTATTCATGCTATATCACCAAGTTTGATCAAGTCAGATTCGAACCACTCTATGTGAGGAGCACTCGGAGTCCCCGATTCGTCATAGACTTAAACTTCCAAAACTTCTTTGTGCGTTTCGGTCTGACCAATTCATCCATTTCGGTCATACCGAGATCACTAAGTCGATCTAGGTTTTCAGTCTCGGTGCAACTGATTTGAACTTTTCAGTCACACCGAGTTTCAGTTACTGCTTGCAGTTATGAATCTCGGTGCCACCGAGTTGTCCCACTCGGTCACACTGATAGGGTCAGGCTATATATATCCCCGGGCCAAAATTTGGAAAAATTTCTGAACCCCTTCGCCCGCGCTCAGCCTGCTCTACCTCCCTGGGTTCCGGATCGTCCTCCTCATTGCCAGCTGCCTCCCGCCGCTGGTCTCCGCCGCCGTCAACGGAAATCGTCTCCGCCGTTGTCGCCGTAGCAGGTCCATCGCCGCACTTAGGGTATGGACTTGATCCTTGTGCTAATCCCCCTCCGATTCTTAGCACATTGTTTTGCCATGTATCTTGCCACGATTGAGATCACTCTATCCAGTGAAATCACTCTGTAGTTTAGTCGTGGATTGAAAATTTAGGGTTAGGTTTCCGCCAAAATCATCTCGGACCAACCAAGTTGTTGAAACCGGTTCCACCGATTTGGCTAAGGCCATTGCACATGTGATTCTCGGTCTGACTGAGAATTGCAAATCGGTGTGGGCGAGTTCAATACTTTGTGAAACCCTAGCAGTCTCGGTGCCACCGAACTGTGACTCGGTCTGACTGAGTTCACTAGTTTAGGTTCCAAAAGCTGCTTCGGTATCACCGAGTTTTCAAATCGGTAGATCCGAAATGCTTTCTGTGGAAAACTAAAACCAAGTTTTTAACTCATTCTTTTGCAAAAACCTCTGTACTTTGTGATGCTCATCCAATCTATCTCATCTATATCTATTCACAGGGTCTGCTGTCAGTGTTTGCATCATGTCAGATCAGAGTGACAGTCAGAACAAGTCTGAGGAGCAAGTTAACATGAGTGAGATCAGAGTGAAAAAACCTCTGTACTTTGTGATGCTCATCCAATCTATCTCATCTATATCTATTCACAGGGTCTGCTGTCAGTGTTTGCATCATGTCAGATCAGAGTGACAGTCAGAACAAGTCTGAGGAGCAAGTTAACATGAGTGAGGGCACTAGTCCCTCTAGCAGCTTTAAAGAGGGAAGCAGGAGTACACCCAGCAACTTGCCTAAGGCAGCCACCAGGACCAGAAAGAAGAGAACCTCAGATTCTGAGGATGAGGACTATGTGGCTGTTGAAGAAGAGGCCACCTCAAAGAGGAAAGTCCTAAAAAAGGAATATGGCACAGCTGCTGCCACTAAGCCAGGAATGAAGCAAAAGGTTCCTGCCAAGAGAGTTCCCATGTCAAAAGCCAGAACATCCACTCAAGAGACTTTGGGATCTGCACCCAAATAACAGGTTGTGGCAGAAAAGAAAAGGAAGGAAAGGATCAAGAACACCACTGCTAGAGTGCTTGGCAGATCTTCAATAATGAGAGATTCTGAAGAAGAGGAAGAGGAAGAGGATGCAGCACCAACACCCAAAGCTCAAAAGCTTATGGGAGATGCTATAAGGGCAGGGGTTGTTCCATCTAAGCCCAAAACTGCTCCTAAGACTGCTGCTCCAGCTCCAAAGCCAAAACCCAAGAGGAGCACCAGGAACATCCCTGCTAAGGAGAAGAATAAGGTCCCAGTGCCTCAAGCTACTGAAGAAGAAGATAATTCTGTTGTTTTGAGGAAGTTGAAACCCAAAATTCCAGATCACAATGATACTCACCCAGTTGCAGAGAACATGAAAATCAGGAAGGATTCAGGATTGAGGCCATGGAGAGAGTCTGATCCATATGCCACCAGGAGAAGGACTGTTGTGGACTACATGTTCCATACAAAGGAACAACATGACTTCTATGAGACTATTTTACTTGACAAGAAGCCCACAGTGTGTGACATGAGATGGGTTGATTGGAAATTCATTGAGGAAAATGAAGATCACTTCCCTGGTGTATATGACAACTTCAAGGCATGTGGAGTCGATGAGTTTGTGGCTCAGAAGCTCACAAAGTGGAATGATGAGCTTATTATGCAGGTCTACTCCATAGCTCATTTCTACCCATATGGAAATTGAGGAAAATGAAGATCACTTCCCTGGTGTATATGACAACTTCAAGGCATGTGGAGTCGATGAGTTTGTGGCTCAGAAGCTCACAAAGTGGAATGATGAGCTTATTATGCAGGTCTACTCCATAGCTCATTTCTACCCATATGGAAAGATTATCTAGATGTCTAAAGGTACTAGGTACCAGTCAATGGTTGAAGAATGGGAAAAATTGATCAATGCTCCTGAGGAGAATGAAGATGACTTGGATGTCTATGCCAACAAGAAGAAGGATCACAACACCATGGCACATATGTACAAAGAGATCCCAGATGCTGCTATTGAGACACACAAGTTTGGATCAGTACATTACCTTCTGTCAGGTTTGCCAACAATCAACTGGATCCTTAGGCACACTCTCTTGCCAAAGTCAGGTGATCACAAGATGATCAGAGGCCATGCAATTAACCTGCTTCACATATTTGATGTGCCTCAAAAGTTCAAAGTCATGAGCCTAATTGTGGAAACCATAAAGAGAACAGCTGCAGATCAGAAGAGAAGTTGTGGGTATGCCCCACAGATCCATGAGCTAATCAACTCCAAGATGGGCACTGGCACATATATCTTGGACAAGTAACACATGCCCATCTACCCAGACTTTGAGGACAATACTGTGGTGATGGATGAGAATGAACCATCTTCTGTGCACGCACAAGCAAAGAGGGAGAAGGCAAGGACTGAAAAGGCTGCAAAGATGCCAACCATTGATGAGGCATCTCAGTATCTTCTGAAGAGCAAGCAAGATCAACTTGGATACTTGATTGCCTCCACTCTGAGGATTGAGAAGGGATTGGCCACCCTGACTCAAAACCAGGAGAGCTTGGAGAGGATCATGGAGCAGAAGTTTTATGATTTAGATGTGAAGGTCACTGAGATACAGTCAGTTGTTGAGCAACTTTAGGATGAAGTGCAGGAGAAGAAGGGCAAGTCTACCACTAATGCTTTTGCTAGAGTGCCCAGAGGACAGAGATCTGCTACAGTGCTAGTTACACACACCAGAGCAACTTCATCTGCACCAGCTACAGTTTCAGTGCCACCAGCTCCAGCACCCACTCCACCAGCTCCATCTACATCAACTGATGCCTTCGTCCTTAGAGTTTTATCTACTCCACCACCTGAAGACCAAGCCTGAGAGTCGATCTAGCACTATGCATTTTTTATGAACTTTTTGGTAACTTGTTGCCAAAGGGGGAGAAAATGTATAGATCACGGGCTTCGAGAGAGAGTGCTGCTTTTTGTTCTCTCTTGTTTTGTTTGGTGGTTGAACTTTGTCATTTGCTTGTTTGAGATACTTTATGCTTTTGTGTGATACTTGGATGATCATGTGTTTGATCGTATGCTACCTTAATGCTTGTTGGATGACATTATCCTTTTATATCCCCATATGATCATTCACTTTGCTTGGTGATGAGTGCATGTATTTAATTATTACCATTTTGAGCGCTCCACCAAGATGTATGTGACATGGAAGAGTAACCCATGATCCTAACTCATTGTGCATTTGCAGTCCAAAGCAAATCTTAAACTATGCACAAATTTAGGGGGAGCTCTTTCTTTTCACATATTTCTCAAAGCAACAATGTTTTTCACTCTTATTATCATTTGTCGAAGCTTTGATTTATATGTTGTCATCAATTACCAAAAAGGGGGAGATTGAAAGTGCAACTATCCCTAGGTGGTTTTGGTCATTCCTAACAACATATAGCTAATTGAGCTAATGCTATTTCAAGATTAATATCTCAGGAAAGCTCAATGATTGGCATGGCTTGGATGAGAAAAGTGGACCCCTCAAAATGCTAAGGACAAAAGGATTGGCTCAAGCTCAAAGATCAAGACTCTACATTTTCTATTTTAGTGATCCAAGATCACATTGAGTCTATAGGAAAAGCCAATACTATCAAGGAGGGATGAAGTGTTGCTTAATGAGGCTCTTGCTCAAAATGCTTAGTGATATGCTCCAAAGCCCTCAACTACTTTCTCACATCCACATATGACCTAAATCAAAAGTCAAACTCGGCCCCACCGATTCTTTCTATCCGGCGCCACCGAGTTCAGATGTCATAGCCACTGTCACAAACCCTAGGCAAATCGGTCTCACCGATAGGGATCTCGGTCTCCCCGAGATGGGATTGTAATCTCTCTGTTTCCCTTTGCAACGTTTCGGTCCCACCGAGATGAGCGATCGGTCACATGGAGATTGCAATGTAAACTCTCTGTTTCCCTTTTGTAACATTTCGGTCTCACCGAAATGAGTGAATCGGTCCCACCGAGTTTACCTGACGAACTCTCTGGTTAACTTATTACCAAAATCGGTCTTACCGAGTTTGTGTAATCGGTCTCACCGAGATTACGTTATGCTCTAACCCTAACCATATCGGTCCTACTGAGTTGCATGTCGGTCCCACCGAAACTCCTAACGTTCACTAGCTTTGCTGAATCGGTCCGACCGAGTTTATCAATTCGGTCCCACCGAGATTCGCAAGTTGTGTGTAACGGTTAGATTTTGTGTGGAGGCTATATATACCCTTCACCACCTCTTCACTCGTACAGAGAGCCATCAGAACAAACCTACACTTCCAACTTACTTTTTCTGAGAGAGAACCACCTACACTTGTGTTGAGGCCAAGATATTCCATTCTTACTGTTGAGGATATCAGTACTGGGTGTAAACCGGCCTATCTGGGCCTGGTTAACTTCTTCAGTAGTTAACTATGTTGAAACCCAAGAAGGCAGATGAGGGCTCAAGGCCCATAGTCGGTTTAAGGCCTGTAGCCGTAAACCGGCGTTGGTATGTAACTTGTATTGTAAGTTAGGAATAAGTAGAGACCAAACCGGACACATCTATGAGCAGGTATTGGGACTCTGTGAACCGACGGGCGTCACCCGTGTATATAAGGGGACGACCTGGCGGTGGTTCAAGGACAACAGACAACAACTCGAGACTTAGGCGAAGCTTGTTTGCTCCCTAGTCATCGAAACCCCATCAATTCCATCACAACTAGACGTAGGCTTTTACCTTCATTGAAGGGGCCAAACTAGTATAAACTCTCTTGCGTCCCTGTGTCCGCTTTAACCCCTTCAAGCTAACCCGTTGCGATGGCTCCACGACTAAGTCCTTTCTCTAGGACATCTGCCGTGACAAAACCACGACAGTTGGCGTCCACCATGGGGCTATCGCACGATGGTTTCAAGTTCTTGGAGGGCCACTTTGAAGGACTCGAGGGCTACGCTATGGGCCGGATGACTAAGAGTTGTCGCGGCAAGCTCTATATAGATGATGCAGGCTGGGGCCCTGAGGCCGGCTCAGTTGAGTATGGGTACCGGGTCCCCTTTGGTGGCATACACGTTTTCGTCGGCAAGATCGGTGAACCGGGCCCTGAGCCGGACATCTGCACCAACCTCGTCGAAACGGCTCAGCGTGCACGGTCCGCCCGGGTTAAACCGGCCGTGAAGCGTGCCTTCGTGGGAGTCATCCATGGAGGAAGTTACGAGGATGGATCAGAATCTCGCGGCGAGACCGTCGTTTATTCCGCGACGAGTCATCAACCGGAGAAACCGAATCTCTATATCAGCTACAAGATGGCCGGATTGGGGGCTGTTCCGATGGCGACAGTATTCCGGACCCCTCTGATCTACCCAACCGAGTTGGAATATTCATGGCCGGCACACAAGCAGCGCTTCATTCTTCGACCACTGCACCAATAACCTCCGGTTCAGCAGCGGCGACAGCTGCCGGGGCAGGAAGCTCTGCGCGCCCGCTGGCTCAAGTTCTATCAGATCTATTTGATGCATTGGCTGCGCTTATGCCAGAAGCTAATCCGGCGGATCAGGAAGTCCACAACGCGGAGATTGCGAAGGTGAAGGAACAGATCACCCAGGCCAAGGTGGACCTGGCAGCTGAGAGTGCCAGGATGACCACGGAGCGGGCCGCTTTAGACACACAAGCCTACAGGCTCATGTTGGACCAGAACGCGTCGCGTGAAGTCATGAAGAGGAAGTACCGATCCCGTTTGCCTTCGGTTTTCGAGGCCAGAGACCTTTTCAACACCCCAGGAGCAGGAACCAGTAATTCGCTGGAGGAAAACCAGCCGGAAGCTCCGGGGACCGGTGCGCCGGTTCAGCCCCGTCCGATGAATCCGCCTCGTCAAAACACTGCTATACCTCAGGCTGTTTCAACACCTCCGGGTCACTACTCCAACCCAATGGAAAATCTCGTTGCCGCTGCTGCACGGCTGGAGGCCATTCCAATTGAAGGTGACTCGCCGCAGGCGGTAGAGACACGACGGGTCAAAGAGCTTCTTAGGACAGCTTTGGTCCAACAGAAAGCATACTCGTACAGCCGCGACCAGATCCACTCGACCCCTCGTCCAAGCCGGAGCTATAGCAGGCGTATGGATGAACCAGCAGTATCAAGTAATGAACGACATGGAGCACCCCGCAGCAACAATCCGGCGGGTGGTGCTGATAACGCTCAGGAAGTGGTGGACCGGGCCCGAGCGCGCAGGGAGGCCGAGTTAGCCGCACAATATCAGGCTCGGCAGCTTACACCGGTTCGTCCAACTATTTCGGTCGAACCCGGTGTTACTTCTAGCTCTTTGGGGGTGCCTTGCCTTGTCCCCGCTTTACGCAATGTGCGCCTGCCCAAGGATTTCAAGGGCCCGCGCAAGGTACCAAATTACACGGTGGATCAACCCCAAGAGAAATGGGTGGAGAGCTATGAGATGGCCATGGAGATGCTTGATGTGGATGATGCGGCATGTGCGAAGTACTTCACCATGATGCTTGAAGGAACGGCCCGCACTTGGTTAAAAAGCTTACCGGCCAACTCTATCAGTTCATGGGCCCAATTACGAGCCCGGTTTATCAGTAATTTCAAGGATACATGTAAGCAGCCTATGTCGATAGTGGACTTAGCTGCCTGTGTCCAGGAGAAAGGAGAATTGACGACTCATTGGGTGCGCCGGGTCTCACAAGTGTTGCATTCATCAGACCGCATCAACGCTGACACCGCAGTCTTAACCCTAGAAGGCAACTGTCGGTTTGGGCCCCTAAAGCTAAAGTTGGGACGGATGAAGCGCCATTGCACTGACATGGGGACCCTCATGGCCGCTTTGGTAAAGTATGCTGATTCTGATAGTACCAAGGATCCCGAATCTGATGATGACAAGGCAGGGAAGGGAAAGAGGAACAACAACTCCAAAGGTCAGCAGCATCACTTGGCAGGCAATGGTGGCGGAGGCAAGCGTAAAGCGGATGGTAACATGGACTTTGTGGCTAATACCAACGCGCAGGACAAGGGCCAGCGACGTAAGGGTAAACCGCCAAATCGCAGTGGGGCACCCAACCCTAACCCGGACCGCCTAAATTATCTACTGAGCCAGCCCTGTCCAAGACATGGGACGAAGGAGGTGCCAGCAAACCACCTTTGGAAGGATTGCTTTATTATGCAGGAGTTCAAGAATTCTAATGCTTTCCGGTATGATCACGGCTCCGGCGGTGGCTCAGGATCCGGGCCGGGTTACGATGGAGGAAATTCCGGTTCAGGATTTAATGGTAATCCGGGCGGACATAATAATCAAAATAATCAGAACAACCAGGGTGGTTATAACCAGCAGCAGCAACAGTCAGGTTACCAGAGCAATCCAAAGCAGTTGAATAGTGGGCAGTACCATGTCTTCACCACTAGCTTGGACAAGCGAGACCGGAAGGTTCAGAGGCGGGCAGTCAACTCTGTTGAACCGTCCGTGCCCCGTTATCTACGCTGGTCTGAACAGCCAATCATATGGAGCAGAGAGGATCACCCTCTCCAGGTTGATAATCCGGGTCAGTTGGCTCTGGTGGTGGCGCCTCAGGTGGGAGGTTACAAGTTCACCAAAGTGCTCATGGATGGAGGGAGCAACATTAATATCTTGTACTATGAGACCTTCCGTCGTATGGGACTAACAGATAAAAATCTCAAACCGTCTAATACGGTGTTCCACGGTGTGGTACCTGGCAAGTCAGCATATCCTGTTGGTAAGATAACTCTGGAAGTGGCCTTTGGAGATGATCATGATTCCAGGTCGGAAACATTGACGTTTGAAGTGGTGAAAATCCAAAGTCCATATCACGCCCTGTTTGGGCGACCGGCCTACGCCAAGTTTATGGCACGGCCCTGTTATGTGTATTTACAGCTCAAGATGCCGGGTCACAAGGGGACAATAACGGTTCACGGAAGCCGTAAAATCGCTTTGGAGTGCAAGGAAGGAGATGCGGCCTACGCAGAGTCGGTTTGTGCCACTGAGGAGCTGAAGTATTATAAGGACAATGTTGATCCGGCGGACATGACTCCATTAAAGAAGCCAACTACGGAGCATGATCCGACCCTGAAGTTTAAATCGGCAGCAGAAACTAAGCTTGTTGACTTCGTACCTGGCAATTCGTCCAAGCAGTTCAGCATCAGTGCCAACTTGGATCCGAAATAGGAAAGCGCGCTCATCGAGTTCATCCGTGAGAATCGGGACATTTTTGCATGGAAGCCCTCTGGCATGCCAGGTGTACCGAGGCAACTCGCTGAGCACACCCTTAATATGGATCCTAAATACAAACCGGTGAAACAGTTCCTCCGCCGGTTTAACGAAGAAAGACGCAAGGCGATTGGAGAAGAGGTAGCCAGGCTCTTAGCAGCTGGTTTTATTGTTGAAGTTTTTCACCCTGACTGGCTTGCCAATCCGGTGCTAGTCCTTAAGAAAAACGGCACCTGGCGCATGTGTGTGGATTACACAGATCTTAATAAGGCTTGTCCAGCAGATCTTTTTGCCCTCCCCCGTATTGATCAAATTATTGATGCTACGGCAGGTTGTGAGCGTTTAAGTTTTTTGGATGCATATTCTGGCTATCATTAGATCAAAATGGCAGTTAAGGACCAGCAGAAGACGGCATTCATAACTCCCTTTGGAGCCTTCTGCTATGTGTCTATGCCCCTTGGGCTCAAGAGTGCCCAGGCAACTTATCAACGGTGTGTACAAAATTGTCTTCACAAGCAGATTGGTCGTAATGTACATGCTTACGTGGATGATATCGTGGTTAAGTCTAGGGAGAAGGAGACTCTGGTTGACGATTTGAAGGAAACCTTTGATAACCTGAGGACGTACAAGATGATGCTTAATCCGGACAAGTGTTTCTTTGGTGTACCGGCGGGCAAGTTATTGGGTTTTCTGGTGTCCAACAGGGGAATTGAGGCTAATCCGGAGAAGATCACAACCATCACCTCCCTGGCTAAACCGAAGTGTATCCATGATGTTCAACACCTGGCAGGCCGGATTGCCGCGTTAAGCCGGTTTATCAGCCGCCTTGGTGAGAAGGCAATCCCTTTGTATCAGATGTTGAAGAAGACGGATCAGTTCATCTGGAGTTCCGCTGCTGATGAAGCATTTGAGGACTTAAAGCGGCAATTGGCCAATCCGCCTGTGCTCGCCGCTCCCATTGACAAGGAGCCGTTACTGCTATATGTTGCTGCTAATGCTCGTGTGGTCAGCGTGGCTATTGTGGTGGAGCGAAAGGAGGCAGGTAAGGAGCATCCGGTTCAATGTCCGGTCTATTATATCAGCGAGGTACTCATTGAGTCCAAGCAAAGGTATCCGCATTGGCAGAAGCTGGTGTACGGAGTTTTTATGGCAAGCCGGAAGCTTAAGCAATACTTCCAAGGGCACCCAATTACGGTGGTCAGTTCTGCTCCTTTGGGGGATATCATCCAGAACCGGGAAGCGACTGGCCGGATTGCCAAGTGGGCTATAGAGCTTGGGCCGCACGGATTGAAGTATGTGCCTCGGACGGCGGTTAAGTCTCAAGCACTTGTTGATTTCATCAATGATTGGACGGAAATGCAAGCACCTAAAAAAAGCCGGATCACACATATTGGACCATCCATTTTGACGGATCCAGGCAATTGGAAGGCTCGGGGGCTGGAGTCGTATTAACTTCCCCACGAGGTGATAAGTTTTGTTACATTCTCCGCTTAATGTTCCCTTGTACTAACAATGCAGTTGAGTATGAAGCCTTGCTCCATGGTCTCCGGATGGCTAAGGAGATGAACCTAAGTCGAGTTAAGTGCTTCGGTGACTCAGACCTCATGGCTCAGCAAGTATCTGGCACTTGGGACTCCAAGGACCCACTCATGGCAGCATATCGTCATGAGGTGGATATTGTTGCAGGTCACTTTAAAGGCTATCAGGTGGACCACGTGGACCGACGGAAGAATGAAGCAACGGACGCTTTAAGCCGGCTGGGCTCTCAGTGCAAACCGGTCCTGCCCAATGTTTTTCTGGATGTGCTGCACAACCCGTCGGTCAAGCTCCCTAGTGAAGCGGATTTGGCTATTCCTGATCCGGAGGCTCAATTGGTGGCAGCTCTTCATGTCATTCCGGATTGGACGCTTCCTTACCTGGCGTACATGAACCGGGGCGAGTTACCAGAGGATGAGACTCTGGCCCGACAGATAATCCGGCGGTCCAAGTCCATGACCATTGTCAATGGCGAGTTGCATCATTGCAGTGTATCAGGGGTGTTTCAACGTTGTGTGTCTCCTGAAGAAGGCTGTGAAATTTTGCGTGAGATCCACGAAGGAGATTGTGGTCACCACGTCGGTTCAAAATCTTTGGTAGCTAAAGCATTTCGTCATGGCTTCTATTGGTTAACTGCTCATGCTGATGCGGAGGATCTGGTCAGACGATGTGACGGTTGCTAAAAGTTTTCAAGACGTGCTCATGTGCCGGCTCAAGAATTGAGAATGATTCCAATTACTTGGCCGTTTGTGACTTGGGGGCTGGATATGATTGGGCCTTTCAAAAGGTCCAAAGATAAGAAGACCCACCTCCTGGTGGCGGTTGACAAGTTTACAAAGTGGGTGGAGGCAGAACCAGTTAGCAAGTGTGATACAGCCACGGCGGTTCAGTTCATCAAAAAAGTGATTTTTCGGTTTGGCTTTCCACACAGTATCATCACAGATAATGGTACCAATTTGTCCAAGGGTGCCATGAAGGAGTTCTTTGAACGGGAGCACATCCGGCTTGACGTTTCATCAGTGGCACACCCACAGTCCAATGGTCAAGCAGAAAGGGCTAATAAAGAGATCTTGAAAGGCATCAAGCCCCGGCTTATGGTTCCTTTGCAGAGAACACCGGGTTGTTGGGTAGAAGAGTTACCATCTGTGTTATGGAGCATCAATACTACACCCAACAGATCAACAGGATACACACCGTTCTTCATGGTTTACGGAGCGGAGGCAGTTCTCCACTGTGATATCCGTCATGATTCACCTCGTGTGGCGGCTTATGTTGAAGCGGACAATAAGACAGCACGGCAAGACGCTTTGGACCTGTTGGATGAAGAACGTGACATAGCAGCCGCCCGCTCGGCGATTTACCAACAGGATCTTCGTCGTTATCACAGTCGCCGAGTCAGAACCAGAACCTTTCAGGAAGGAGATTTGGTGCTTCGGCTCATCCAAGATCACACTGATATGCATAAGCTATCCCCACCTTGGGAGGGACCTTTCGTGGTCAGCAAGAATCTGCACAACGGGTCATACTATCTGATCGATATTCGAGAGCATAAAGACTCACGTACATCAGAGGAGGAGACCAACAGGCCGTGGAACATAGCTCATCTTCGGCCTTACTATACCTGAGCCATTGGCTCTACTTATGTACATATTACGACGATGTATATATTATGATTAAATATAATAAACCGGAACCTTAACTAAAGCGGGGTATCTGTCCTTTTACATCATGTGTGGTTACACGAAGTTGTTCTAAAGCGGCCTCCGGTTTACCCCTTGAGTTAGCTTTTCAAAAGCATCATGTTATATCACTTGGGGGCTTGGTTGTGTCCGAACCAATGCAACACCTCTTGATAGGCGAGAGCCACTAGATCACTTGGGGACGTGGTCATGTCTGAACCAGTCACGCCTCTTGATCGGCCTAAGGCCACAGAATCACTTGGGGGCTTGGTCGAACCTAAACCATTGCCACGCCTCTTGATCGGCATAAATGCCATCGTTTCATTTGGGGACCTGGCTGACTTGAACCATAGCTACTCCTATCGGGAGCTTGGTCATGTCCGACCATGGTAACGCCATCTGATCGGCTCAAATAAGCCTCTTTTTGCAAATGGTTTTATCATTGCCTTTGCTTCACAATTTTCTTTGATAGATATTTCTTTCTTTTTGTTGCGTTTTTTAAACCGACAAAATTTTAAAACCAGTTCACACTGTCAATTGACGGAACACGGTTCATTTTTAATCCGGAGACTATTTGCCCGGTTTGATTTTTTGTTAACATCCTATTATGGAGTAACACGGTGCTTTATTATAACCCGGCACGGTTTACATGGTAAACTGGCATTATATATACAGGAGCTGCTATCTCCTCCAATAGTGTGGGTTTATGAAACCTCCGTTTCAAGATTGGCTAAGCCAACTTCATGCCCAATGATGGCAGGTATCATGTATCTCAAAGATTTGATCATATGCTTACATTTCAGATATTTTGATTTCACATATGCAGACATCATACTCCGCCTGACGGTACAACTGCGGTGGCACTTTAAGATTTTCTATTGCAGAAAATACTTTGGAAAGTTCATCACCCAAAGGAAGAACAAGTTGCAGTAATTATGCACGAAGGCATATCAAAATCAAGAGTATCGGCTAGCCTATTACAAGGCAACACGGTGCCCAAAACAAGATCATTGTTTTTTCAAAGGAAAAGCAGTTTAAACCGGTTTCCGGTTCAAGCTTGGTCACCAGCCTGGCCTGATGGTTGTGGGTCATCCCACGCTGCTTCAACTTCAGTTTCTCTACCCAGCGGCTGGAAATCAACAGTTTTCCAGTCGATTCCCATTAATGCTCGAAAGACAGCTTCATCATGGATCAGCAACGACGGTTCAATATCGGGAGCGTAAGTATGCTTACGGATTGGAGGGATAAGATTTTCCGCTTCATGAATTGGTGCAACTACTCGCTTGTTTTGATTGTCATATTAGGCTTGATAATGAGACAAGTCTGCTTCTTTAGCCAATTGACAAGCTAGCGGACGCACCTCCCGGTTTATTGCTCGCACATCCGCTTCACTAAACTCTGACCCGTCTTCCTTCAAGCTAGGATAGCCCTGAGCCGCTTCAATAGGATCAAAATCCGGCACCCAAGCTTTTGCCCGGATTAAGGCATTGATCGCACCGGTTCGAGCAGCAGATTTCTTCAGCTCTTCAACCCGGGCAGGAAGCACCGACAATTTCTGTAGAGTGTCCTGAATCAAAGTGGGTGCCGGCTTGTTGTGGGATGCAGTACAGATGATCCGCTGTGCACCATTGTACAGTTGTTCGATCAACGTATAGGCGGCTTTCAATTTCTTCCGCACATCTGACCCCAAATGACCAATGCGTGTCCCTGAAATATCACAAAGGGTTAACAAACCGGCAGCTCTGTAAGACGGCAGAATCAATTCAGAAATCAAACCGGCTTACCAAAAATAGCAGCGGTCATGGCATGCACGTGCCGCTTTATGCTGGTCAGTTCATCCACCACCGGTTTTAGTGCAGCCTCGGCGTCTTCTGCTCGTTTGGTTAAAGCGGATTTTTCAGTAGCCCAATCCGCCCACTCCTTCTTGAAATCCTTCTTAAGATGTTCCATGACGCTTAAGGCGCTGGTCAACTCCTCTTTTGCTTTTGAGGTTTCAGTCTGTTGGGACTTCAGATTTTCTTGGAGATCGGTGATTTGGGTCTCTTTTGTTTTCAGCTCAGCCTGCATACAGACAGTTATATGATTCAGCAAGCAGTGCAAGAATTGAAACACCAACCACACAACAAGTTATGCACTTGGCGCTTGGGGGCTAATGCCTATTTGATCTTCATATTTCACTTGAAGCATACAAGCAAGAAAGAGCATATAGAAGTTACCTCATATTTATCTTTCATCATGTTAACCAGACCGGCTTCATAGTCACGACTGGTATACAGCTGGTTCAGATAGCCGGAATGGATGTCTTGGGCGTTCAGAGCAGCGTAAGTCGCCAGATCAACATTCCACTTGCCCTTGCCAAAGGCAGCAAATTCTTCCTTGGCAGTATGTTTAGACAAAGCGACGGGATTGCTTGGCTCTGTATGGCCAATGCCAATAATAACAACTTCATCATCCTTGGCGTCGCCGGTTTGCATTGGGGCCGTCAGTTTATCAGTAGACTTGGATGGACTGGTGGATTTCTCAATCCGAATGGGGCTTCTGGGCTAGTCAACAGGACCGGAGGTATCAACACGTCTCTCTTCAGTAATAAAATCATCATCTTGTGGTGGTGGGTCGTTTGGCACATCCTCACGGATGGCCGCTTCAGGGTTGAGTACTCTGTCCGGTTCAGGAATAGCATCTTCTTCAGCCACTTTATCTAGGCGAGCCTTCTTGCTTGGCTTAGGCTTGGCCCTGAAAGGAGTAACAAAGGTTAGTACCGTATATGCTACAAAGTAATACACCAGAAGCATTATGATAAGTATGGCTTACCCAAGCACCATTTTGAGCGGCGGCAGCTGGGTAGCTGATGACTCGCCAGATGAGGAATGGGAAGTGACCTGATAATCGGAGTCAGATGGATTAAGAGGTTGACGAAAACAACCCATTTTAGGACAAGCACTAACAGGAAAATTAGAGACCTCTGAATGGCGTTTCCGAACCGGACTATTCGGTAAACCGGTGGAGGTAACTACCTGGCCACTATGCCGGGTCGTGCGGCGAGCTTCGTGCTGTTGGGTCTTCATAAGAAATTTGAGATCCAAGTAAGCAAGAGGATGAGAAAATTTAACCTTCCAGTTTGCCTGGCGGATTTTTAGTGAAGGCAAAGGATCTGAATCGGAGGAAAGAATAATTACCTCTGCAACATCATCCTGACTAGCTTCGGCATCATCCTGACAAATATCATCATCAATAAGGCGCGTGAAAAATAAGCCAAGTGAATCAAGTTCTACCTCAAGGTCCGGGTTACCCACATCGTCATCAGCGGCCGGATCAGAGGATGCAGTGGTTCTTTTCCTGTGGGTAGTCTTCTTCACAGCTTTAGTCTTTTGTCGGATTGATCTTTCTGGTTTGTCTGGTTTTTCTGGTTTCTCCTACGGCAGTTTCTTGCTCCAAAACGGATCATTGCCCTTTTTAAACAGGCGTTGATATTAAACAATGACCAGATATATCAATAATAGGTTCAGAAAAAAGAACAATCAAACTCTTACAGCTGGCGGTTTGTTGGTGGCACAGAAGGGAAGCAGGCCGGTTCGAGCACAGACGTGTTCCGGTTCATTCAGCATTTTATTCACAGCCTCTTTGATTTCTTCGTCGGTAAGCTGGATGTTAGCATGTCGCAATGGGTCATCAACACTGCCAGTATACTCGCACATCAAACTGGAGCGCTGACTAAGGGGCAGTATGCTCCACAATATCCAACAGCGAGCGAGATCAACTCCTGTTAAACCATTGGCCATGAAGGCTCTGAGCTTGGACAGTTGAGGAGCGTATTTGCTTCTCTCCTTGGCAGTCAACCTTTGCGGAAAGGGGTGTGTATTGCTAAGCCGCTCCGGACGAAAGCCAGGCAAAGGATTTTCACCAGCGGGGGAGGTGTCTCTGCAATAGAACCATGTTTGATTCTGCTCTTTGGGGTGGCTGTGCAGCTTGGCGTGAGTGTATGTGACCTCTTTCCTTTTGTGAATCGCCACACCGCCCAATTCCGTATTGGAACCGTCAGAAAACTCAGTACGGCGGTTTAGATGGAAACAGTCTTTGAACAACTCCACTGTGGGCTCCTTTTGAAAAAACACCTCACAGAGCACTTGGAAGTGACACATGTTTGTAACAGAGTTGGGACCAGTGTCTTGTGGGTGGAGTTGAAAATCGGCTAAAACGTCCCGGTAAAATTTAGAACCGGGCGGCTTAAAGCCCCGGGCTAAGTGATATACGAAAACGACGACCTCTCCTTCTTGAGGTGTGGGAGGGCATTCTTTGCCAGGAGCTCTCCAATGGATGGTGTTTTTGCTGCCTAAAGCATCGATCAGGACTAAATTATTCAGTTGAGTCTCTGTGACGCGAGAAGGAACCCAGTTGCACTCATATACTTTCTTGGCCATGATGAAATCTACAAGATAGGTAATTCCGGTTCAAGAATGCATTTATAAAAGTGCACTGGTATGTACAATGTTAAACCGGAGACAGCTCTATCTAAACCGGAGTTTTATGAAGCAACAGCATCTGGCGGTTCAACAAGGGTACTAATGGTATATACCGGTTTGGCAATTTTTCTACAAAGTTAAACCGCCGGATCTAAGCATTGAAACAGTTGAGATTGCGGATATATAAGTGTACGGAAACATATTTCACAAGATTTCTCTACAGCGACGGATCTGAAGCAAGTTCAGAAAAGAAGGAAAATATTCAAGGTTCAAAAAAGAACAGTACCGAATCAATGGGCAAAGATACAAGTAGATCTATGGTCTTGAGGCATATAAGTAAAGGCGGATGCTAAGAACTACCGCTACACAGAGCAAAGGTTCACAGGTTCATCTAGGATCTATCATATGAGTACGAAGCGGACGATGAACACTGAAGAACTTGGAAACCCTAGAACGGATCTACGGAGGAAAAGGTGAAGAACTCACCAGAGCCGAGGAAGAAACAGAAGGTCGCCGCGATGCTCTGGTACAGTCAAGGTGATGCAGCGGCCAAGGTTGGAGCAGAAGTCGTCAATGGCGGCGGAGCTCCGAAGCTGGACGACGCGGGGAAGACGAAGCAGAAGGGCACGAAGGGGAAAAAGAAATGACCCTTCGGTCTTATTTATAAGGCAAGGGGCATGTGTCAGGTGCGAAAATCAAGGAATCGTGGGTCTGGAAACGGAGTTGTCGCCTCGATTGTCGCAGACCTATTAAACAAAAAAGGTATCATGGATAAGTTTCTTTATAACAGGTGACGTCACGCCGGTTTACAACGACCAGAGAAGATGACGTCACGGCGATTCAACAAACTACAAGAAGGTGTTGAAGATGAAGATTTTTGCTAAGGATTGACATGAACCTGTTCAAATCAATCTGGGGCCTAATGTTGAGGATATCAGTACTGGGCGTAAACCGGCCTATCTGGGCCGAGTTAACTTCTTCAGTAGTTAACTATGTTGAAACCCAAGAAGGCAGATGAGGGCTCAAGGCCCATAGTCGGTTTAAGTCCTGTAGCCGTAAACCAGCGTTGGTATGTAACTTGTATTGTAAGTTAGGAATAAGTAGAGACCAAACCGGACACATCTATGAGCCGGTATTGGGACTCTGTGAACCGACGGGCGTCACTCGTGTATATAAGGGGACGACCCGGCGGCGGTTCAAGGACAACAGACAACAACTCGAGACTTAGGCGAAGCTTGTTTTCTCCCTAGTCATCGAAACCCCATCAATTCCATCACAACTAGACGTAGGCTTTTACCTTCATTGAAGGGGCCGAACTAGTATAAACTCTCTTGCGTCCCTGTGTCCGCTTTAACCCCTTCAAGCTAACCCGTTGCGATGGCTCCACGACTAAGTCCTTTCTCTAGGACATCTGCCGTGACAAAACCACGACACTTACCATATGAATCTTGATCTCTAGCCTTCCCAAGTTGCTTTCCACTCAAATCTTCTTTCCACCAAATCCATATCCTGTGAGAGAGAGTTGAGTGTTGGGGAGACTATCATTTGAAGCACAAGAGCAAGGAGTTCATCATCAACACACCATTTGTTACTTCTTGGAGAGTGGTGTCTCCTAGATTGGCTAGGTGTCACTTGGGAGCCTCCGACAAGATTGTGGAGTTGAACCAAGGAGTTTGTAAGGGAAAGGAGATCGCCTACTTCGTGAAGATCTACCCTAGTGAGGCAAGTCCTTCGTGGGCGACGACCATGGTGGGATAGACAAGGTTGCTTCTTCGTGGACCCTTCGTGGGTGGAGCCCTCCGTTGACTCGCGCAGCCGTTACCCTTCGTGGGTTGAAGTCTCCATCAACGTGGATGTAAGATAGCACCACCTATCGGAACCACAACAAAAACATCCGTGTCTCCAATTGCGTTCGAATCCTCCAAACCCTTCCCTTTACATTCTTGCAAGTTGCATGCTTTACTTTCCGCTGCTCATATACTCTTTGCATGTTTGCTTGAATTGTGTTAAGATTGCTTGACTTGTCCAAAGTTGCTAAAATCTGCCAAGAATTAAAATTGGGAAAAGGATAGGTTTTATTTGGTCAAGTAGTCTAATCACCCTCCCCCTCTAGACATACTTTCGATCCTACAAAGCCTCACTTGCGGCGTGAGAAGGGGGCGGCAAGGCAGCGCGGGGAGGCAGGGCGGCCGGGCGCATGCAAACGAACGAGCAACGGGTGAGCCCGCCACGGGCGGGTGGCCCGAGCGGCTGTGCAAGGCAGCGATAGCAGCAGCGGGTCACCGGATGCAGCACTAGGTGCGTGCGTTGCACGGAGACAACAGCAACGGCGCGGCAAGGAGCGGCTACAGCAGAGCAGAGGGCGGGCACGCAGGCGTGCACGCACGCGCAAGTCGCAGCTAGGGCGAAGGCAGGCACGGGACGCAGACCGGGCATGGCGATCGCGAACTTGGTCGTAGGAGGATCCGCCGACCTAGGCCAAGAAGAAAACAGGACGGGAAGTGGGGAACCGGAGGAGGGCTCACTACATGGTGGTCATGGACGAGCTCGAGGGGGTTGGGGACGACCGGAGCTTGCGGGACGGCGGCGAGATGGCGGCGACCGAGGTTGGGGGAGCCGGTCGATGCCGTTGTTGTGGTTGTTCCCGATGAACGAAGTACCAAGGAAGAAGCTGTGGTCGACGGTGGTCCTTCCGGACAAATTTTTAGGCGAGCGAGAGGTCGGTAGCTGCGACAGCGATGGTGGCACGGCGATGGTGGCTCATGGGTGTGGCTGGATCAGACAAGGGAGAGGGAGTGAGCGAGGGGGGTAGATGAGCTAGGGTTTGGGGTGGCCTTATCCACCAGGGGAGGCACGGGATGGACGCCGCGTGGCCATCCATGGCCATGGACGCGGCGCGTGCGTCCATGACGCCCTCTGTGAACAAAGGATGGAGATGGCGGCTTGGTGGGCTGTGTTGTCACTGATGCTAGTAGGCCCAAGTGCACAGGGCACTTTAGATTTTATTCGTTTTCTTTTCTGTTTTCACCTTTTCTTCTGTCTTGTATTTTCTATAGCCACTATTTGGCTTTTGTAAAATATCCAAATGGTCATGTTATTACCATTGCAATATATAGCACTCCCACAAAAAGTTTGAGAGGTAAATGGAAAGTTTTGGAAATTTTAATAATTTAGAAAAGCATTTAAATTATTATCGTGGCCCTGTTTAATTGTTTTTGGGCAATTGGATACTTGAAGAAAAGGTTTCATCATGAAAAATATCCGGTGATCATTTGCCACACTTTGAACATTTTAGCTTCAACATTTGAAAACTTTTACCGTTTGACTCCATTTTCATTTTGAACATTGAGTGGGTTTGAATCATCGCGAGTTTAACAACCGTAATCATGGTGACATGGCTTCATTAGTAGAGAGTCACTGTAGCTTGATTATCCGGGCGTCACATACATGGGGTGAAACCCCTTCAACCGCGCGCAGGCAGGGCGGTAGTACCGGTCATGGGGCCGGTAGTACCGGTTTTAGCGGATATAGCAGTTGTTCTGGTGCTGTACCGGCCTTGCACCGGTCGATCACAGAAGCTTGACCGGTAGTTGGGCGGTTGTACCGGTCGACCGGTAGTTGGGTGGTAGTTGACCGGTAGTACCTCTATCTTTGCGCTAGGAAAATCCCTGTCCATACTCTTGGTGTCCATCTTGCACCATTCCTTCTCCTTGTTGGTTCATTGGTACCTAGGCACACAAAGTGTCTTTGTTTGAGGTAGTAGCCATGTCTCATGTGGGTCCAAGGTAAGTTGAACAAGGAGAGAGTTCACCTTATGTCCAATGCCACATGTTGGAGGTCTCGTCGTATGTCCACTTGGAGCTTGGGGAATAGTCGTAGTGTACATGGGGATGATCGTAGGATGCTCCGCATCACAACGTCATACAATGACGACTGGAGAGAGTGGTAGCTTTGTTGTGTTCTAATTTCTCTGTCAAAGGCTGGTAATCACCATCACATTAATAGTATCTATGCACATTCTATTTTATCATCCATGAAGGGTATATTACCTCAATGTCCAACTTCTCAGATCAATACTCATTCCATTCTTCTCTTACTTGTCCTGCCATACCGAGACAGAGCATATGTACTAAGAGCATCTACAACCGGACCCCCCATACCGAAAAAGGCTTTCGTCCCGCTTTATATATAAAGCAATACGACCGAAATGATACAAAGTGGCGAGGGAACCCTCTTACAAAGCAGATCATCAAAGATAAACATACAAACAGGAGTAGCCACATCCCAACAAGAAGCACTCCAGACTGCTGACTAGACGAGGAACCGCGCGCCTCCACAAGAAACCACCGGACATCTATTGCAACGCACACACCAAGCTGTCGCTAGAGACAGCCCCCTGCCCTCTCACTCCTGGACGTGGAGCGCCGATCCTGCCAGAGACACCAAGGACCAACAATGATGCCAACGAAGTCACATGTAAAAGATATGATGCAGCGAAACCACCCCATACTAGAGGCGAAGGAACTTCAAGCTGGGATCCGAGCTTGCCCACCGATGACAACATGCCATGACCAGAGAGAACCTGAGCTGCACGATGACACTCCCGGGACAGTGACGACGCAATGCGCCACCGCCGTGAAGACCGAAGGAATGGTCAAAGATTTTCATCGGGAGCCCTGGCGCAGAAAAAAGGGACCTCGACGATGCCCCCAACAGGGACATGACACCCACAGGGATCGTTGTCGCCGGTGCCGAAACGCTGAGCTTTTGCCTGGAGCCTCACCCACGCCACATTGAGGTGCCCTAGTCAACAAGCCCGCCAACACCAAATCAGCCATCGCGATCATGAGACATCACTATTGAAGCATTGCCATCACCAGGATCCCCCGCCGCCCCACTCCACGCCATCCACACAGCCACAGAGAGAAGCCACCACCACTACAACGCCACCTGCCGCAAAGCCAAACATGTAGTCCACCTTCCAGGGCCGCCCCCCTGGCATCCAAGTGCTCGCATACCCGCACCACCATCAGCAGCACACCGGCAAGGGAATCAACCACCAGACGGTGATGGAAAGACGCCTCTTACACATCCAGAGGGCCCCCGGCCACCCCACCATGCCACACCAATCCCCCAATCGAACTTGCCAGAGCCGAGGGCCAGCCACCATCCAACCCATACAGTGGCGCACTGGCACCACAGGCCGCTCCGGACGTCTCCAGCCACCCTAGGTGCTCTGCAGAAAGGCAAGAGTAGCGGATCTGCACCGAAGGGCAGCAGAGCGCCAGCATGCACCAGATCCGGTACGAGGGCTACCCGGCTTGGCCGCCAACCACTGGAGGAGCAGCAGCTGGGAGGCCTCCCACCGGCGGTGTACCCATAGCATGGGATTTGGCAGAGCACCGCCGCACGCCGGCAACAGCACATTGCGAACCGGGGATGAGGCGCGACGGGGACGCGGGCAGGCCGTATCCCGCCAGCGGCGACGTAGGATGGACGCCGGGACGCGAGCTGCGACTGAGGGGAAAGGGAGGGGGCGATGGGCTCAGGCGAGGTGCAAGCACCCGCCATCGCCGACAACCACCAAGGGCTTTGTCCTGGCGGCGCCGTCCGACAGCGCGGGGGGGGGGAGAAGGGGGGTACCTAGGGTTGAAGTCGCGCGGGTTCTCCTGCGACGAGCCCCGCATGTTGTTATGGAATGGTCGATCATGCACAACCGACCCCCCATACCGGCCACAAACACTCGGGCGGGCTGCCCGGACGCAAAAACTACACCCAACCGCACCGCTTAAATCCGGGCCAAACGCTTGGATTGACCGGCAGTCCCCATCAGGCCCATATCTGGGGCAGATATGAGGAGGCCCGGACGCGCCTGGGCAGAGCCGCCACGTCGGAGCAGCACACTCTGGCTCACGCCACCCCCAGCACCGCCCCCACAGAAGCCCCACCCGCTCGGACAAACCCTAGTCACTCTCAGTTCTCTCGCCTTCTCCCCTCCCCTCCCATCCTCTCCATTTCCTCTCCCAATCTCCCTTCCTCCTCTGCCATGGCCAAGTCCGGCCATGACTCCGGCAGTGAGACGAGCCCATGGACTGGGACAGCCTCGTGAAGGAGGAGGACGCCGGCTCCGGCAGCGACGCCGCCGGACGACGAGGAGCTCGCGCTCCGCATCGCCATCCAACACTCGCGACTAGACACCAGCGAGATCTCGAGTTCTGTGGCATCTGCCGCTAGCTCCTCCGGGTCCCGCCACCGCAATGCGCCAATGTGGGCCGCGGTCGCCCCTCCTGCTCTACGCCGCTCCAGATCCGGAGCAGGGCGGCCATCTCCCCTTCTCCTCTGGCACCAGCACCACTCGGGTAGCGTTGGGTGCTCGTGCCCGTGGCTACCATGCAGATGCGCATGCCGGAGTTGGATGCGAAGGCGGCCCGGCGCTAGCGGCAGTGGGCCGCGGCCGCGGCGGAGTCTGGCTCTTCTCGCCAATGTGCACGCTCTGTCCCCGTCGACTTGGAGGAGGTGCTCCTCAGTGAGGTCATGCGGCGCTCGCTGACCACGGTGGAGTCCAGCGCTTGGCTCCTCTAGCGCAAAAAAGAGAAGGCGCTCCTGCTCGGGCTCGAAGCTTTTGAGCGCCTCACGAGGGAGAAGGGGAGCGCCAAGGCGAAGGCGGCATGGCACGCGGGGGAGCAGGCCCGCGCCATCTGCCGCTTGTCTGGCTACATCTCCTCGGCGTCGGAGAGTGGCACCACCAGCAAGGACGACGATGACGATCCTCCTTCCGCGGACGCGTACACGGAGGAGATTGACTGCCGCGTCACCGACCGCAAGGGCAAGGCCCCAGATAAACTACCCACCTCGCAGTGTCCCCCCGAATGATCGGTGCGGTGGTTAGGCATCCTTAGACGCAGTCCGGCAGCTGTTCGGGGGTCAGCTTTGGGATTTGCCTGATCGACCCCTCCCAGTGTATTGCCAAGAAGTGGTGAACTCCGGCAGCCCCCATTGCTATGTTTATCTTTTAGTTGTTTTTATTTTCATTTCAGGTTGAATTTGAACTACATGGGCCCTTTTGGATGAACTAATGCGATGTCCGATGTCCAAATTGCTAAGTTTTTATGCTATCTCCTATGATCTACTCCCTCCGTCCGGTGAAGAGTGTACATATAGAGATTTAGGACAAATTATGGAGTGAATTAAAAATGCATTGGAAAAGTGAAAGCCACCATCTCTCTCCTCTTTAATTAACCAACCCCCAATGAGCTAAGTGCATGTAGAAATTAAGAAGACCATGTGTAGATTGCTATTGGTCTTGATTACCGTGTGATGAGAGAGAAGTATTTTTTTCTACTTTAAAATGCATTGAGAAGATAGAAATACACTCTTTTGTGGACAAATTTTGAAGCCAAATGTACACTCTTTACCGGACGGAGGGAGTACGTACTATTCATGGGTTTGTATGAAATAGGGTCCTGACTTTTGTGGTTTGTGGTTATTGAGGGAGCAAAATGGGTTCTGTCTGGGCACTGCCAGCGGACACGCTCAGATGCGCCTGCGGATGTATAGGGCGGCAGAATAGGTAATCGTGGTTGTAGATGCTCTAACAATGACACATATGACTGCTTATGCTGTTTGATAGTAGTTGGGTAAAGGTGCTGTATCTGATAAAGCATACAATATAATTATAACAGCCTAGGATCTTATGTGAGCTGTCCAGCCTTGAACTAACAGCCCCACTACTCTTTCTGAAGTCAGTTATATAGCACTTGTTCTTAAACATATTGAGATTGCATTTGTCTTCTCCCCGTAAATATGTATTTAACATATATCTTTAAGCAGAGAGTATGTCAAATTATTGTCAGCTGCTTCTGTATTGATGCACTTACCATTAAATCTTCCTCAAAAAATACAGCCTAGCAAGATGGTTGCATTTTTATGTTCGGCAATGGCCATAAGGCATGGGAGGCATCAATAAATTCCATTTCCCTCTTAGGTCCAATAATTGTAACATGTGATCCCTGATACAACAATTGGGAGCCATGCCAAGTATGGATGATTAGAACATAAGATTGAGCAGTCCTAATCATGTTAACCATGCATATTTGTTTGATAAGAGTATGAAAAATGGTCAGTCTTAATAGCTTAAGTATGACTAGCACATATGTCTGTGCATTGCAATGGCACAAAAAGATTGAGGTATATTCAAATTTAAGAAAATATGTATTACACATGTGCTTCGCTACGGAGCAAATGCAATTTTCTATCTACCAAAACACCCATCATGGGAACGTCCACAAGAAGACCAACGACCCAACAATGGAGAACTAGAGCTGCATGCTATGGCGTGGACTAAGCTACGTCGATGTGAGATCAAGGAGAGGTGAGACGACGTCGGGGTTGGAATGAACGGAAGCATGGAAGAGGGAGCTTGCGAGGGTGTGAGCACAATTGCCTTGCAGGCCTACTGGAGGACGGCTTCCACCGCAGCCACACACTCTGCTGATCACACGGATCTACGGAACAAAGCCAGTTGCCATCTATCAGAACGCCAACCAGAACACCTGCGACGCAGCCGCGATGAAATTCATAGATGAAACATGCATCAAATTCAGAAATGCCGCATGAAGTAGCGCATAATATACCCGTTGATCTTAGATACTGCCCTGTATACTTTAGCAAAAGCAGGAGCCAACTCAAGTTGTGATCTACAGCTCATGCAACATCCAGGATCCATCTTCAAGTCAACAACATTTCTGGAAAACAATATCCCAATTTCTCAGTATCCTCGTCAACCTTGGATACATGCTGAACAAAAAGAATTTCAGGTTGATGCCACCAAACTAACTAATTAGAAAAATTTGGGTTAAAACGTTGGACTTATTGGTTAATTAGTATTCTGGTCACCACTCACGTTGGTAGAAACTAGGGTTCTACCCGGTCTAGGGCGTAACCTGTAAGGGAAGGAGGGAGGAGGTCGGAGGAGATTGCGCGGCGGCTGGCGGCTGGGCGCCGTCCTTGCGGCTGGTGCGACGGCGGCGGGTGCAAGAGGCGGCTAGGGTTTAGGTCTCCCGGCTCCCTAAGGGAAGCCAAGCAAATATTGATTGCTTCTTCCCTGATTAGATTGATACATCTCCTCTCCTTGTATAGAGAGGTTTACTTGACTCCTAAGCAAACAATCCTAATACGATAAGATAATTGGGCTAAGCCCCTAATAATGATTAAGATACTTGGGTCATAACCCACTGGGCTAAGCCCCTAATATGCTGGTCATAACACTTCTCCCCGCCTGCACAAACAGCTCGTCCTCGAGCTGTAAGGTGGGGAAGCGCTTGCTGAACTCCTCGAGGTGATCAACCAGCGTCAAACACCTTCACGACAGCTGGGGCGGCAAGGTCGGCGGTGACGGCGTCCTCCGGAATGTAGTATGCAACCTCCAGGTAGAAGAGTCGCGGGGACGCGTGGTCGGGCATGTAGGGCTCGTCGCAGTTGAAGCACAACCCTTGGCGGCGACGCTCGAGTAGCTTGACCGAGGTGAGCCGGCGGAATGGGCGCGCCGCGGTCGCGGCGAGGGGTGCCGTGGGAGCCTAAGCAGGCCGACCCTGAGCGGGATCTGGCCAGGGTAGCGACCTAGTGGCCCGGGACGGTGACTCCTGCTGGACGGCCACCGCGCAGTGCACGAACGCACGGGCGTAGTACATGGCCGTCTGGAGATCCTAGGGTCCCCGAAGCTCCACGTCCATGCGGATGTGATCTGGAAGTCCGCCGACAAAGAGGTCGGCCCGCTGCTGCGCCGTAACGCCCGACGCATGGCATGCCAGGGCCTGAAAACGGTCGGCGAAGTCTTGAACCGTGAAGGGGAAGGGTAAGCAGCCTAGCTCCGCCAGGCGGCTCTCGTGGATCGGGGGCCCAAAACGAAGGAGGCAGAGCTCGCGGAAGCGCTCCCAAGGGGGCATGCTGCCCTCGTCCTGCTCGAGGGCGTAGTATCAGGTCTGTGCCGCGTCGCGGAGGTGGTAAGAGGCGAGCCAGGTGCGCTCCGAGGCGAGGGTGCGCTGCCCGCGAAAGAACTGGCCGCACTGGTTGAGCCAGTTGAGGGGGGTCCTCCGTGCCGTCATAGGTGGCGAAGTCGATCTTGGCGAACCGCGGCGGTGTCTGGGTCGGAGCGCCGTGTCGAGCTGGCTCGGAGGTGCGGAGCAGCGAGGCGGGTGGCGCCTGGTCGAAGTACTCCGGGTAGGGACCCGCGGAGCCGGATGGCCCGGCGAACTGCAGAAACGGGGCGGCTGCTTCGGAGCCGTGGTGTAGACCAGCGATGGTGAAGACCCAGTCGCCCAAGCTGGTAGTGGCGATGGGGAGGGCGGGAACCGGACCTGGTGTATCGGCAGGCCGGCCGGTGGCGGCAGTCCGGAGTTGGGTAGAGGTGGCGCCTGGAGTTGCAGCGGCTGTTGTGGAGAATGGGCCGACGTGGCGGTAGCCGCGGTGGCAGTAGGGGCCCACTGTGGCTAGAGGGAAGCCGCGGCTAGGGGCGGCTGCAGGTGCAGCAGCGGCGATGGCAGCCCGCTGTGGTGCCCCGCCTGGAATGGCAGCAGCGGTGTCCCGCCAATTGCAGGCGCGCCCTGGGACGGCTATGGCAGCCAGAGCTGGGTCGCGGCTGAGGGCGGCTGTAGGTGCAGCAGCGACGGGGGCCCGCTGGTGTGTCCCGCCTGGAACGGCAGCAGGGGCATCCCGCTCGGGCCAGATGTGTTCTGGATCGGCCAGTGCAGCGCCGGATGGCTGTAGGCGGGGGGCGCAGCCGGCGGGGTGGCCTGCGGGCCGGCCAGGTATAGGGTGATGCCCTGGACGGCCGTCACGAGGTCCCGCAAGGTGCTGGACATCTCCTCCGGCGTGAAGACAGGAATCGTCGACGGCGCAAAGGTGACTGGAGCCGGCGGCGCGGAGGTGATCGGGGCCGGCGGCGTTGGGGACCCGGCCGTGGTCATCGGGGCGGTGGTGATGATGGGCAGGGGCGGCGTGGGTGGGGATGACGAAGTACCAAATTGGTGGAAACTAGGGTTCTACCCGGTCTAGGGCATAGCCTGTAAGGGAAGGAGGGAGGAGGTCGGAGAAGATTGCGCGGCGGCCGGCGGCTGGGCGCCGTCCTTGCGGCTGGTGCGACGGCGGCGGGCATAAGAGGCGGCTAGGGTTTAGGTCTCCCGGCTCTCTAAGGGAAGCCGAGCAAATATTGATTGCTTCTTGTCTGATTAGATTGATACATCCCCTCTTCTTATATAGAGAGGTTTACTTGACTTCTAAGCAAACAATCCTAATACGATAAGATAATTGGGCTAAGCCCCTAATAATGATTAAGATATTTGGGCCATAACCCACTGGGCTAAGCCCCTAATATGCTGGTCATAACACACGTCATAATCAAACACCAAAGTGCACCACTTATGCAGTGGCCACAAATGCAAAGTATGATCTGTTAAATTGGCCCTCACTGCAATTTGGATGATGTTCGCCACATAAAGTCGTCATAGTTTATAGTTGCTGAATCAACAACTTTAATTCCCTCTATTCGATCCAAAACAGGCTCTTAAATTAAAAAGAGAATGCAACTAAACACAGAACAATATGCACAAGATATATGAATTTAGGTAAATAAGATAAGAGGAGTTATTTTGCACCTATATTAAACCAGCAAGACAACTCCATATTCGAGGTACAAATCTTGATTGATGACTTAAGAGCACACAATAATTTTCTTTATCAATGAACAACATAATCACAACCTGCAATGCACCAAAGGGGTTACCAAACAGTGAATACAATATTCTATCAGGTTCGGAAGCTTGCAGCAACAACATGTTTCAGCTATGAATAATTGATTGTAGCTTAGTTTTGAGTTCTTACACGAGTGTAGACACTGCAAAATGTTATTGCACACTTTGTCTAAGTTCTTATTTCAATACTGTGAAAGCATGTGACCATATACCTGAGTCCACCCACCAAACATCAGAGGTAGATCATTCAGTACTAGAAAAATGCTACGTATCTTGTTCTTCAGTTTGCATCTATGTCTGTATGGTCACCTGCTTCTGTTTGAACCAAACTTGATGCGAGATTTGAGGCGGGGGCTGGGGCTCGCGGAGATGGCCATGACGGCTCGGGATCGAGCACTGGCGGGGCAGCCGGGGCTCCGGCGGTCCTCCAGGTTTGGCAGGGTGAAGCGGCGGGGCCCGGGGAAGGCGGCGGAGTGACGGCAGTGGCCACCAGGGTGGAGGAGCGGCTGCGGCGGGAACTTTCCAGAGGTAGTTGGGCGTGCAGGCTTTTACTGGTGTTTTGCTTGGGCGGCAGCTGGTGATGCAAATTTGCATCACCAAGTGACGTATTTTACATCTACAGCAAAATCTGAGTAAAAAATTATACATCTACATCATCTTTTGGAGCAAGTTTTTGGGACAAAGTGATGGAAAAAAATCAGTTATTTATACATCTACATCACCTATTGAGATGCTCTTAGTGTTGCGATGCTGAAATGTTGTGTCGTAACAAAGTTCCTGTGAGGCATATTAAGTCTAGATAGAAAATTTTATCCTTCGGATTCACTATTCGTGCTAGGACATTGATTAACAAATGACTATTTGAATTGTGTGTAATTTCATGACGTCCTTTTCTATTTAATCGTATTTAGCAAAACTTCTTGATTCTCTTTCATGGGATTCTGTTAGTTTAGGTATTCTATTTGTACCCAATGCAGAAGTTGCATAGTTCTGTTTCATTGCTACGCTGACCAGTTTATAACATGCTATTGCATAATAATACATCACTGTGCATTTTGGTTGACACAAATGCACAGAAAGCTGTATCATTGATTACTCTGTGCTCTAATGCAGTTAAGAATAGATACCATAGTTGTCAGAAAACAACTAGTAACACTGTCTAGAAAATTTCTCCGTGCAATGCTAAGTTTACTACTACTGTTACATCAATTGCACCATCTACCTATGTAATACAGCGCACCATGTGCAATTTTTTTTCGAACCGGGCATGACCCCTTTCCATTGCAAATGAACGGAAATACAAAGTTCCGAGAACAACAGGAGGAAAGGGAAAGAAGTACAGCGAGTTCGAGCATTGCCAGGAAACCCGCTGCGTTCGCTCGTCATCGTAACGAACACCATGGGGCGAAAACCTGACAGCACCATAGTTCAAAATCAACACTAAAAGTCTATTACAACCAGGCACCAACACACAAAGGCAAAAGCACGAAAAGCCAGATCTTGACCCAACATAAGCATTTCGAAGCCAAGCTTGCACAATCATTCTCCCTCGATTGGCCTCCTCGCCGCTTCGCACATCTTCATCAGCCGCATTGTGCTCGACCTGACCATCTCCGCCCCGCTTCGCAGCTCCTTGAGCCCTTCTTCCTATTGTAAACCTGCCCAGTACAGCAAAAAGGAAACCATGGAGAAAACAATCTCAAAGGGAGTTTTAATCTGTTTTTTCTCAAAAGTTGCTCGGTTTCGAGCAAGCCAGATCGCCCAACAAACAGCAGCAAGACCCACAGTGTAATACTTTCCTCTAGCAAGGAGAAAGGTGTTGCACCAAGAGAAATATTGCCAGTAACTATTCGGGCACAAGTCAGTTCCCAAAGCCATTCCAACACATCTCCAAATTACTCTAGAAACCGGGCAGGCAAAAAATAAATGTTTGGAAGACTCAACCTCATTGCAAAACGAGCACTTGGGGTTCCCAGGCCACCATGTGCAATTATACAGAGAGCTACTTGAGGTAGGCAATACTCCATGTGGTTCTACTGGTTTTCTTTCTCTGATGATTGGAGTTCCATTGCATGCAGGACATCTGGCATCGTATACATTCCCTAATGCCAATGTGTGATGCTTCTCGTGCTACTTGCCTTTCTCGCGCCTTTCTACATTCCTGGAGGTGTCATCCCAACCTCACCTTGGACTGAGCTTTGCTCCAAGTCCAAGGGAGATGGAGGAAATTTTAGCTGCAAAATTGACAACATAATTAGAAACCACTCAGGAATTGGCTTGAAGACATTGGAGCTTGATATATTTGATGATGACCGTACCTTGCCTTATATCGACAATTGGCTCCAGTTTGCTGTCACGCCAGGGATTGAGGAGCTCACCCTTGTACTATATAAAAAGTACAACTTCGCATGCTCACTTTTATCTGATGGAGTTAGAAACTCAATTAGGTATCTTGAACTTCGCCGCAGTGCCTTCCGTCCCATGGCTGAACTTGGCCCCTTGAGAAGCCTAACCTCTCCATCTTTGTTCTGTGCGTATTACTGGGGATGAAGTAGGGTGCTTTCTTTCCAACTCCCCTGCTTTGGAGCAGTTGAAACTTCATGATTGCAAGGAGATAACTTTCCTGAAGATACCTTGCATGCTGCAGCGGCTCAGTTGCCTGAGTGTTTGTTCATGCTGGATGCTTCAATTGATAGAGTGCAAAGCTCCAAATCTCTCCAGCATTTACGCTAGTGGAGAAAATATAAAACTCTCACTCTCAGAAGCATTGCGCATGAAGGACTTGTGCATGTGCTTTCCCAACGTCATCGGTTATGCTCTTGCCGAGCTGCCATCCATTATGCCAAATCTTGAGACTCTTGAAATAGGTTCAGAGTATGAGGTAATACTACTCATAAGATTTTATTTAGGATGAGATATTTGTTAATAATCTGAAGATGACATGTATTTGTTGTGCAGGTGGTTAATACACCAATGCTGCCTGCCAAATTCATCCACCTCAAGCACCTGAATATTCAAATTACGGAATCCGATGATTATTTTCACCTAGCTTCTTTCTTGGATGCATCTCCTTCCTTGGAGACTTTGTTCTTGGATGTAAGTCACTGTTCGTTCATTCTGTTGGGGTTGGTTACTCAGTTGGGTCCGTCCATCTATTCAATTACCTTTTTTCCATCTTCATTCAGGTATCTAAGGATAAGGAATATGTGGATCATGAATCAATTTTTGGAGGTTCCTCACTACATTTCAGGCAGCTGCCCGAAGACCGCCATGTCTGCCTCAAACTCAAACGTGTGGAGATCATAGGGTTCAACTCTGCAAAGAGCTTGATTGAGCTCACACGTTGCATTGTCAAGAAGGCAGTCTCACTTGAACTGCTTGTGTTGGACACCCTTGATGGTAGTGATAGGTGTTGTGGTGAATATAAGTGTAGGCCCACTAGCAAGACTGTTCTCGAGGAAAATAAGTGTAGGCCCATTAGTGAGACTGTTTTCAAGGAAGCCTCTAGAGCGATCGTGGCTATAAGAAGGTTTATTGAGGATCAAGTCCCGCCTACAACTAAGCTGAGTGTCCTGGAGCCTTGCGCACGGTGTCATTCGAGTCATAAGCTTGCAGCTGGTGATATGGTGATGGAGGGTGGTTGATAGATGTCATAAGTTATCTTGTATAATTGCACCATGTATGATCATTTATTGAATTTGATTAGCTTGTAACATGCTTTGTTTCTTGGATTGTCGGATAAGTTATTTTGAAGGCGAAGTGTGTTGTCACTTTAATCTAGTAATTATTGAAGGAAATATGCCCTATAGGCAATAATAAAATTGTTATTTATATTTCCTTATATCATGATAAATGTTTATTATTCATGCTAGAATTGTATTAACCGGAAACTTGATACATGGGTGAATACATAGATAAAACGAGTGTTCCTAGTATGCCTCTACTTGACTAGCTCGTTAATCAAAGATGGTTAAGTTTCCTAGCCATAGACATGTGTTGTCATTTAATGATGTGATGGACAATACCCATCCGTTAGCTTAGCACTTTGATCGTTTAGTTTATTGATATTGCTTTCTTCATAACTTATACATGTTCCTATGACTATGAGATTATGGAACTCCCGAATATCGAAGGAACACCTTGTGTGCTATCAAACGTCACAACGTAACTGGGTGATTATAAAGATGCTCTACAAGTGTCTCCGATGGTGTTTGTTGAGTTGGCATAGACTGAGATTAGGATTTGTCAGTCCGATTGTCGGAGAGGTATCTCTGGGCCCTCTTGGTAATTCTCATCACTATAAGCCTTGCAAGCAATGTGACTAAAGAGTTAGTTACGAGATGATGCATTACAGAACAAGTAAAGAGACTTGCCGGTAACGAGATTGAACTAGGTATGAGGATACCGACGATCGAATCTCGGGCAAGTAACATACCGATGGCAAAGGGAACAACGTATGTTGTTATGCGGTTTGACCAATAAAGATCCTCGTAGAATATGTAGGATCCAATATGAGCATCCAGGTTCTGCTATTGGTTATTGACCGGAGATGTGTCTCGGTCATGTCTACATAGTTCTCGAACCCGTAGGGTCCGCATGCTTAACGTTCGATGACGATTTGTATTATGAGTTATGTGATTTAATGTACTGAAGGTTGTTCGGAGTCCCGGATGAGATCACGGACATGACGAGGAGTCTCGAAATGGTTGAGACGTAAAGATCAATATATTGGAAGGTTATATTCGGACATCGGAAAGGTTCCGAGTGATTCGGGTATTTTTTGGAGTACCAGAGAGTTACGGGAATTCGCCGGGGGGAGTAGTGGACCTTAATGGGCCATACGAGAAAGGAGAGAAGGGCCTCAAGGGGTGCCCCCCATGGCAAGTCGGAATTGGACCAGGGAGGGCGTGGCGCCCCCCTCTCTTTCCTTCTCCCTCTCCTACTCCTTCCCTCTCTCCCCTTTTGGAAAAGGAAGGGGACTCCAACTAGGATTGGGAATCCTAGTTGGACTTCCCCTATAGGCGCACCCCTCCTAGGCCGGCCTGCTCTTCCCCCCTCCTTTATGTACGTGGGCATGGGGACACCTCAAAGGCACTCCAAGATTTGTCTTAGCAGTGTGTGGTGCCCTTCTCGACAGTTTTCCACCTCGGTCATATTGTCGTATTGCTTAGGCGAAGCCCTGCGTCGGTAACTTCATCATCACCGTCACCATGCCGTCGTGCTGATGAAACTCTCCCTCGGTCTCAACCGGATCAAGAGTTCGAGGGACGTCACCGAGCTGAACGTGTGCAGATCGTGGAGGTACCGTGCGTTCGGTACTTGGATCGGTTGGATCGCGAAGATGTTCGACTACATCAACTGCGTTACTAAACGCTTCCGCTTTCGGTCTACGAGGGTAAGTAGACACACTCTCCCCTCTCGTTGCTATGCATCTCCTAGATAGATCTTGTGTGTTCGTAGGAATTTTTTTGAAATACTGCGTTCCCCGACAGTGGCATCCGAGCCAGGTCTATGTGTAGATGCTATATGCATGAGTAGAACACAAACAGTTGTGGGCGATAATAGTCATACTGCTTACTAGCATGTCATACTTTGATTCGGCGGTATTGTTGGATGAAGCCGCCCAGACCGACATTACATGACCGTGTTCATGAGACTGGTTCTACCGACGTGCTTCGCACACAGGTGGCTAGTGGGTGTCTGTTTCTCCAGCTTTAGTTGAATCGAGTGTGTGAGCCCGGATAATCAAGCTACAGTAAACCTCTGCTAATGATGCCAGGTCACCTCGGTTACTGTTGATAATCTCGGGATTCAGAATCGTTTCGGAATCCAAATTTGAATTAAAGTCAAAACAATTAAAGTTTTCAAAAGTCAAAACTAAATTGTTCCTAATGTGTCAAATAATCCATAATAAATGTTGGTAAAGAAATCATCATTTAATAAAATATTTAAATGCACTAAATAAACTAAAATGGTTTAAAACAGAAAAGTAAATAAATAAACAAAAAAAGAAAATAATCAAAAGATAATAGGAAAGCGGGCAAAAATAAAAGAGAACCCCCCACCCCCGCTGGGCTCCAGCCCAGCTGGCCTCAGGCCCAACAAGGCCGGCCCACCCCGCACCTCCCTGGCCTCTATGGCCCTTATCTCCCCGAAACCCTAACCTACCCCCACCCCCACTCTCCCCACGACGCCCCCTCCTCTCTCCCGATCTGGATCGGGATCCAGAGGAGGCCGACGCCGCTCGATGCCGCCCCCCCACGCCAGGACGCCGCCACCTCGCCGTCCTCCTCCATTTCGTCGCTCGTCCCCGCCCCCCTCCACAACGGCCCTCCTCGACCTTCACCGAGCCCGCTGTCCGTGCCCTACGACCCGCTGTGAGCCTCGCTCCCTCCCCTCTCTCTCGCGCGGCACCGACTGCCAGCGCTGCGCGCGCGCCCCGCTCGTTCCTCGTCGTTGCCGCTCCGCCTAGCCCCGTGTTGGCCCGCCTCGCGGCCTCACCGTGCTTGCACGCACGCCTCGACCGCGCCCTGCTCCTCGAGCTGTTGCTCCGCCGCACCCCACCTTGCAAGCCCGCGTTCCGCGACCGCAACTCCCCTGACCCCGCGCCTCCCGCAGCCCTCCCCGCTCCGGCCGTCCTCGCCGACCGCGCCCTGTGCGTGCACCTGCGGCCCTCCTTGCCTCGCTCCCGCGCCGTGGCCACCCCCTTGCTGCTGCTTTGCTCCCGGCCGTCGCACCGCGCCGCCCCCTGTGTCCACCTCCGCCTGCCGTGGCCGGCCGGCGAGCCCCGCCGTGGCCACGGCCTCATCCCGCGTCCTGGCGGGCAGCGCACCGCCCGCGCCCGTCGAGTTCGGCCGGCCGCGCCTAGGCATGTGCCCGCTCGGGCCGCGCCCTTCGCCCGCTAGCGTCCGGCGCCCACTAAGGCCCTGGGGCCTATGACAGATGGGCCCCACGCCCAGAACATTTTTACAAAAAAAAGAATTAAAAAAAGATATGATAATAAATAAATAAAAATATTAATAAATTTAATAACTAATTAATTAATAAGTGAATTAATTAAGTTAATTAATCCTGTTTAATTAACCTAATTATCTAGTTAGTTTAATTAAACAGTAATTAGATTAGTTAACCCCTGATTAGCCTAATCAATCAATGACATGCGGGACCCACACATAGTTGACCCAGTCAACTGCTTAGTTGGCTGCTGACGTCAGCATGATGTCATGCTGACGTCATCTTTTACTATTCTGGATAATGTTGAATTAAAATATTTAAATTAATCCTAAAAATGATTTAAATCTTTTAAAATTAATATAAAATAAACCGTAGCTCAGATGAAAATACTTTCTACATGAAAGTTGCTCTGAACGACGAGACAAACCCGGATACGTAGCCCGTTCGTCCGCCACGCACCCCTAACATATCAAACTCGCAACTTTCTCCCTCCGGCTCCTCTGCCCGAAAACGCGAAACACCGGGGATACTTTCCCGGATGTTTTCCCCCTTCACCGGTATCACCTCATACCGCGTTAGGGCACCCCTAACACCGATACTTGTCATGTCGTGCATCTCTATGCATCTGATTGCTTAAATAATTATTGTTTCTCCCCCCTTTTCTCTCGCTAGACACCGAGACCGATGCCGCTGCTACCCAGTACGACTACGGAGTTGACGACCCCTCTCTCTTGCCAGAGCAACCAGGCAAGCCCCTCCTTTGATCACCAGATATCGCCTATTCTTCTCTTTACTGCTTGCATTAGAGTAGTGTAGCATGTTACTGCTTTTCGTTATCCTATCATGATGCATAGCCTGTCCTTGCTACTACTGTCGTTACCTTTACCTGCAATCCTAAATGCTTATTAGTATAGGATGCTAGTGTTCCATCAGTGGCCCTACACTCTTGTCCGTCTGCCATGCTATACTACTGGGCCGTGATCACTTCGGGAGGTGATCACGGGCATATGATATATACTTACACTGTTACATTACTTATGATACTGTTTGGAGATGGGGGCTGAAAGGGCAGGTGGCTCCATCCAGGTAGTGATGGGCCTGAGTTCCCGACGGCCCCCGACTGTTACTTTGAGGCGGAGCGACAGGGCAGGTTGAGACCACCTAGGAGAGAGGTGGGCCTGGCCCTGGTCGGCGTTCGCGGATACTTAACACGCCTAACGAGATCTTGGTATTTGATCTGAGTCTGGCTACTGGCCTATACGCACTAACCATCTACGCGGGGACAGTTATGGGCACTCGACGTCGTGGTATCAGCTGAAGCCTTTGTGACGTCAGCGACTGAGTGGCGCGCGCCGGATTGGACCGTAAGCCTGCTCTTGTATTAAGGGGGCTAGTTCTGCTTCCGGCCGCGTACGCAACGTGCAGGTGTGCAATGGGCGATGGGCCCAGACCCCTGCGCCATAGGATTTAGAACGGCGTGCTGACCTCTCTGTTGTGCCTAGGTAGGGCTGCAACGTGTTGATCTTTCGAGGCCGGGCATAACCCAGAAAAGTGTGTCCGGCCAAATGGGATCGAGCGTGTTGGGTTATGTGGTGCACCCCTGCAGGGAAGTTAATCTATTCGAATAGCCGTGATCTTCGGTAACAGGACGACTTGGAGTTGTACCTTGACCTTATGACAACTAGAACCGGATACTTAATAAAACACACCCTTCCAAGTGCCAGATACAACCGGTGATCGCTCTCTCACAGGGCGACGAGGGGAGGATCATCGGTTAGGATTATGCTATACGATGCTACTTGATGCTACTTGGTGAACTTACCATCTACTCTCTCCTACATGCTGCAATATGGAGGTGGCCAGAAACGTAGTCTTCGACAGGATTAGTTATCCCCCTCTTATTCTGGCATTCTGCAGTTCAGTCCACATATGATACCCTTATTCCATTTGATACCCATGCATATGTAGTGTAGCTCCTTGCTTGCGAGTACTTTGGATGAGTACTCACGGTTGCTTTCTCCCCCTTTTTTCCCCTTTCCTTTCTTTCTGGTTGTCGCAACCAGATGCTGGAGTCCAGGAGCCAGACGCTACCGTTGATGACGACTACTACTACTCGGGAGGTGCCTACTACTACGTGCAGCCCGCTGACGGCGATCAGGAGTAGTTTAGGAGGATCCCAGGCAGGAGGCCTGCGCCTCTTTCGATCTGTATCCCAGTTTGTGTTAGCCTTCTTAAGGCAAACTTGTTTAACTTATGTCTGTACTCAGATATTGTTGCTTCCGCTGACTCATCTTTGATCGAGCTCTTGTATTCGAGCCTTCGAGGCCCCTGGCTTGTAATATAAAGCTTGTATTATTTTAATTTGTGTCTAGAGTTGTGTTGTGATATCTTCCCGTGAGTCCTTGATCTTGATCGTACACATTTGCGTGTATGATTAGTGTACGGTCAAATCGAGGGCGTCATAGAGTGTGACTACACCCGGTCCTTGTTGAAGGTTAAAACAACACACTTGACGAAACATCGTTGTGGTTTTTGATGCGTAGGTAAGAACAGTTCTTACTAGAAGCCCGTAGCAGCCACGTAAAACTTGCAACAACAAAGTAGAGGACGTCTAACTTGTTTTTGCAGGGCATGTTGTGATGTGATATGGTCAAGACATGATGAGCTATAAATTGTTGTATGATATGACCATGTTTTGTTAAAGTTATCGGCAACTGGCAGGAGTCTTATGGTTGTCTCTTTATTGCATAAGATGTAAGCGCCATACAATTGCTTTACTTTATCGCTATGTGATAGCAATAGTTGCAAAAGCAATAGTTGGTGATTCAACCATGTGACGACACGTTGATAGAGATCAGGATGATGGAGATCATGGTGTCATGCCGGTGAAGATGGAGATCATGACGGTACTTTGGAGATGGAGATCAAAGGCACACGATGATGATGGCCATATCATGTCACACATTTTGATTGCATGTGATGTTTATCTTTTATGCATCTTATTTTGCTTAGTATGGCGGTAGCATTATAAGATAATCCCTAACTAAATTTCAACATATAAGTGTCCTCCCTGAGTATGCACCGTTGCGACAGTTCGTCATGCCGAGACACCACGTGATGATCGGGTGTGATAAGCTCTACGTTCACATACAACGGGTGCAAGACAGTTCATGCGGAATACTCAGGTTAAACTTGATGAGCCTAGCATATGCAGATATGGCCTCGGAACACTGAGACCGAAAGGTCGAGCGTGAATCATATAGTAGATATGATCAACATAGTGATGTTCACCATTGAAAACTTCTCCATCTCACGTGATGATCAGACATGGTTTAGTTGATATGGATCACGTGATCATTTAGATGACTAGAGGGATGTATATCTAAGTGGGAGTTCTTAAGTAATATGATTAATTGAACTTAAATTTATCATGAACTTAGTCCTGATAGTATTTGCATATCTATGTTGTAGATCAATTACTCACGTATAGCTTCCCCGTTTTATTTATGATATGTTCCTAGAGAAAACTATGTTGAAAGATGTTAGTAGCAATGATGTGGACTAGCTCCGTGATCTGAGGATTATCCTCATTGTTGCACGGAAGAATTATGTCCTTGATGCACCGCTAGGTGACGGACCTATTGCAGGAGCAGAGGCAGACATTATGAACGTTTGGCAAGCTCGGTATGATGACTACTTGATAGTTTAGTGCGCCATGCTTTACGGCTTAGAACCGGGACTTCAAAAACGTTTTGAACTCCACGGAGCATATAAGATGTTCCAAGAGTTGAAATTAGTATTTCAGACTCATGCTCGTGTCGAGAGGTATGAGACCTCTGACAGTACTTTTCCTACGAGATGGAGGAGAATATCTCAACCAGTGAGCATGTGCTCAGATTGTCTAGGTACTACAATTGCTTGAATCAAGTGGGAGTTAATCTTTTAGATAAGATAGTGATTGACAAAGTTCTCTAGTCACTATCACCAAGTTACTGGAACTTAGTGATGAACTATAATATGCAAGGGATGACGTAAAACGATTCCTGAGCTCTTCGCGATGCTGAAATCGGTGAAGGTAGAAATCAAGAAAAGCATCGAGTGTTGATGGTTGACAAGACCACTAGTTTCAAGTAAAAGGGCAAGGGAAAGAAAGGGAACTTCAAAAAGAATGACAAGCAAGTTGCCACTCCCATGAAAAAGCCCAAAGCTAGACCCAAGCCTGAAACTGAGTGCCTCTACTTCAAAGGAAATGGTCACTAGAAGCGAAATACCCCCAAATACTTGGCGGATAAGAAGGATGGCAAAGTGAACAAATGTATATTTGATATACAGATTATTGATGTGTACTTTACTAGTGTTCATAATATCCCCTGGGTATATGATATTGGTTCCATTGCTATGATTAGTAACTTGAAACTGGAGTTACAGAATGAATAGAAACTAGTTGAGGGCAAGGTGACGATGTGTGTTGGAAGTGATTCCAAGGTTGATAGGATCACCATCGCACACTCCCTTTACCTTCGGGATTAGTGTTGAACCTAAAATAAATGTTATTTGGTGTTTGCGTTGAGCATAAATATGATTGAATTATGTTTATTACAATACAATTATTCATTTAAGTCAAAGAATGATTGTTATTCTATTTGCATGAATAAAACCTTCTATGGTCATACACTCAATATAAATGGTTTATTGAATCTCGATCGTAGTGATACACATATTCATAATATTGAAGCCAAAAGATGCAAAGTTAATAATGATAGTGCAACTTATATGTGGCACTGCCGTTTAGGTCATATTGGTGTAAAGTGCATGAAGAAACTACATGCTGATGGGCTTTTGAAATCACTTGATTATGAATGATTTGATGCTTGCGAACCATGCCTCATGGGAAAGATGACTAAGACTCCGTTCTTCGGAACAATGGAGCAAGCAACTGACTTATTGGAAATAATACATACTGATATATGTGATCTGATGAGAAATAATACATACTGATATATGCGATCTCATGAGTGTTGAGGCTTGCGGCGGGTATCATTATTTCCTGACCTTCACAGATGATTTGAGCAGATATGGGTATATCTACTTGATGAAACATAAGTTTGAAACATTTGAAAAGTTCAAAGAATTTCAGAGTGAAGTAGAAAATCATCGTAACAAGAAAATAAAGTTTCTAAGATCTGATCGCAAGACGAATATTTGAGTTACGAGTTTGGTATTCATTTGAAATGATGTGGAATAGTTTCACAACTCACGCCATCTGGAACACCACAGCATAATGGTGTGTCCGAACGTCATAATCGTACTTTATTAGATATGGTGCGATCTATGATGTCTCTTACCGATTTATCGTTATCGTTTTGGGGTTATGCATTAGAGACAACTGCATTCACGTTAAATAGGGCACCATCTAAATCTTTTGAGACGACACCATATGAACTGTGGTTTAGTAAGAAACCTAAGCTGTCGTTTCTTAAAGTTTGAGGCTATGATGCTTATGTGAAAAAGTTTCAACCTGATAAGCTTGAACCCAAATCAGAGAAATCTGTCTTCATAGGATACCCAAAGGAAACTGTTGGGTACACCTTCTATCACATATCCGAAGGCAAGATATCGTTGCTAAGAATGGATCCTTTCTAGAGAAAAAGTTTCTCTCGAAAGAAGTGAGTGGGAGGAATGTAGAACTTGATGAGGTAACTGTACCTTCTCCTGAATTGGAAAGTGGTTCATCACAGAAATCAGTTTTTAGTGATTCATACGCCAATTAATGAGGAAGCTAATGATGATGATCATGAAACTTCAGATCAAGTTACTATCTAACCTCGTAGGTCAGCCAGAGTATGGTCCGCACCAGAGTGGTACGGTAATTCTTTCTGGAAGTCATGTTACTAGACCATGACGAACCTACGAACTATGAGGAAACGATGATGAGCCCAGATTTCACAAAATGGCTTGAGGCCATGAAATCTAATATGGGATCCATGTATGAGAACAAAGTGTGGACTTTGGTTGACTTGCCCAATGATCGGCAAGCCATTGAGAATAAATGGATCTTCAAGAGGAAGACAGACGCTGATAGTAGTGTTACTATATACAAAGCTTGAATTGTCGCAAAAGGTTTTCGACAAGTTCAACATGTTGACTACGATGAGATTTGCTCACTCGTAGCGATGCTTAAGTCTGTCCGAATCATGTTAGCAATTGCCACATTTTATGAATCTGGCAAATGGATGTCAAAACTGCATTCCTTAATGGATTTCTTAAAGAAGAGTTGTATATGATGCAACAAGAAGGTTTTGTCAATTCTAAAGATGCTAACAAAGTGTGAAAGTTTCAGTGATCCATCTATGGACTGGTGCAAGCATCTCGGAGTTGGAATATATGCTTTGATAAAGTGATCAAAGCATATGGTTTTATACAGACTTGCGGTGAAGCCTGTATTTACAAGAAAGTGAGTGGGGGCACTACAACCTTTTTGATAAGTATATGTGAATGACATATTGTTGATAGAAAATGATGTAGAATTTTCTGGAAAGCATAAAGGAGTGTTTGAAAGGAGTTTTTCAAAGAAAGACCTCGGTGAAGCTACTTACATATTGAGCATCAAGATCTATAGAGATAAATCAAGACGCTTGATATATTTTTTAATGAGTACATACCTTGACAAAATTTTGAAGTAATTCAAAATGGAACAGTCAAAGGAGTTCTTGCCTGTGTTGCGAGGTGCGTAGTTGAGTAAAGACTCAAAACCCGACCACGACAGAAAATAGAAAGAGAATGAAAAGGCATTCCCTATGCCCCAGCCATAGGTTATATAAAGTATCCTATGTTGTGTACCAGACCTATTGTGTACCTCACCAAGAGTTTGGCAAGAGGGTACAATAGTGATCCAGGAGTGGATCACTGGACATCAGTCAAAATTATCCTTAGTGGAAAAAGGATATGTTTCTCGGTTATGGAGGTGACAAAAAGTTTGTCGTAAAGAGTTACGTCGATATAAGTTTTGACACCGATCTGGATGACTCTGAGTCTCAATCTGGATACATATTGAAAGTGGGATCAATTAGCTAGAGTAGCTCCTTGCAGAGCATTGTAGACATATAAAAATTTGCAGAATACATACGGCTTTGAATGTGGCAGACCCGTTGACTAAATTTCTCTCACAAGCAAAACATGATCACTCTTTGGGTGTTAATCACATAGCGATGTGAATTAGAATATTGACTCTAATAAACCCTTTGGGTATTAGTCACATGGAGATGTGAACTAATCACATAAAGATGTGAACTATTGGTGTTAAATCGCATGACGATGTGAACTAGATTATTAACTCTAGTGCAAGTGGGAGACTGAAGAAAATATGCCCTAGAAGCAATAATAAAGTTGTTATTTATATTTCCTTATAGCATGATAAATGTTTATTATTCATGCTAGAATTGTATTAACCGGTTGAATACATAGACAAACAGAGTGTCCCTAGTATGCCTCTACTTGACTAGCTCGTTAATCAAAGATGGTTAAGTTTCCTAGCCATAGACATGTGTTGTCATTTGATGAATGGGGTCACATCATTAGAGAATGATGTGATGGACAAGACCCATCAGTTAGCTTAGCACTTTGATCGTTTAGTTTATTGCTATTGCTTTCTTCATAACTTATACATGTTCCTATGACTATAAGATTATGCAACTCCCGAATATCGAAGGAACACATTGTGTGCTATCAAACGTCACAACATAACTGGGTGATTATAAAGATGCTCTAGAGGTGTCTCCGATGGTGTTTGTTGAGTTGGCATAGATCGAGATTAGGATTTGTCACTCCGATTGTCGGAGAGGTATCTCTGGGCCCTCTCGGTGATGCTCATCACTATAAGCCTTGCAAGCAATGTGACTAAAGAGTTAGTTACAAGATGATGCATTACAGAACAAGTAAAGAGACTTGCCGGTAACGAGATTGAACTAGGTATGAGGATACCGACGATCGAATCTCGGGCAAGTAACATACCGATGACAAAGGGAACAACGTATGTTGTTATGCGGTTTGACCAATAAAGATCCTCGTAGAATATGTAGGATCCAATATGAGCATCCAGGTTCTGCTATTGGTTATTGACCAGAGATGTGTCTCGGTCATGTCTACATAGTTCTCGAACCCGTAGGGTCCGCACGCTTAACGTTCGATGACTATTTGTATTATGAGTTATATGATTTAATGTACCGAAGGTTGTTTGGAGTCCCGGATGAGATCACGGACATGACGAGGAGTCTCGAAATGGTCGAGACGTAAAGATCGATATATTGGAAGGCTATATTCGAACATCGGAAAGGTTCCGAGCGATTCGGGTATTTTTCGGAGTATCGGAGAGTTATGTGAATTCGCCGGGGGAAGTAGTGGGCCTTAATGGGCCATACGGGAAAGGAGAGAAGTGCCTCAAGGGGTGGTCGCGCGCCCCCATGGCAAGTCCGAATTGGACTAGGGAGGGGGCGGCGCCCCCCTCTCTTTCCTTCTCCCTCTCCTACTGTTCCCTCCCCCCTCTTGGAAAAGGAAGGGGACTCCAACTAGGATTGGGAATCCTAGTTGGACTTCCCCTATAGGTGCGCCCCTCCTAGGCCGGCCTCCTCTTCCCCCCTCCTTTATGTATGTGGGCAGGGGGACATCTCAAAGGCACTCCAAGATTTATCTTAGCCGTGTGTAGTGCCCTTCTTCACAGTTTTCCACCTCGATCATATTGTCGTAATGCTTAGGCGAAGCCCTGCATCGGTAACTTCATCATCACCGTCACCACACCGTCGTGCTGACGAAACTCTCCTCGGCCTTAACTAGATCAAGAGTTTGAGGGACGTCACCGAGCTGAACGTGTGCAGATCGCGGAGGTACCACGCATTCGGTATTTGGATCAGTTGAATCGCGAAGACGTTCGACTATATCAACCGCGTTACTAAACGCTTTCATTTTCGGTCTATGAGGCTACGTAGACACACTATCCCCTCTCATTGTTATGTATCTCCTAAATAGATCTTGCGTGTTCATAGAAATTTTTTTGAAATACTGTGTTTCCCAACAATTATTCTTATTATAGATTAACTATATTTTTTATGGGTTATTCAACTTTTTTGTTGAGCCTTGCACTTGGAGGACGTGTGGTTTTTTGTTTCTACAAATAGATGAAGATGATTTTCGTTCTGTTTATAAAAGATGATCTTTTCTTTGTTGTTGGCCACCTGATCCAACGGATTCGTCGTTTCCTGCTGCCTGCCTGGCTGCCTGCCTCAGGAGGCAAATTTGACAAATTTAACCTATGAATGAAATCAAATCACAGAATGAACTGCTCGTGAAACTATTTCACGCGGCTGACCTTTTTGTGTGACGCCCGACACGAAGACGTCACACTACATTGTGCAACGCCTCACAGATAGGCGCTACACACCTGGTCAACATTGCACCCCAAACTGCCTAAAAATTGCTAAGTCATTGTGCAGAGCCTACGAGCTAGGCGCTGTATTGTATAGTGTGGCGCCTAGCTCTCAGGCGCTGCACTAGTGGTTGCACTACAAAATGAAGCAACCACTAGTGCAACGCCTAGAAGCTAAGCGCTACACTGTATAGTGTGGCGCCTAGCTCTCAGGCGCTGCACACTGACTTAGTAATTTTCGGATCACATGCGTGCGACGCTGGCCAGGCGTGTAGCGCCTATCTGCGAGGCGTTGCACAGTGTAGTGTGACGCCTTCGTGTCGGGCGTCATACAAAAAGGTCAGTCGCGTGAAATAGTTTCACGGACAATTCATTCTGTGATTTGATTTTGTCCATAGGTTAAATTTATCAATTTTGCCACCTCAGGAACCCGCTGGCTATGGGCGTGCAAGAATCAATAGTCTCTTGTGTAGGAGTCCTAGCCGGCCGCGGTAGTACAAGAGGCGGCAAGGAGCTGCTGGGCAGGCCGCGAGCGCACCGTATCCTGAAAGTTTTTTGCCGCCAACCGTTTTCTTAGTTAAGGGAAACCATAAAATTTGCCCCAAAAACCTTAGATACAACTACAAGGGAATTGAGGCTCAGTTTAAGGCTCCTGCATTGCTCTCACTCAGCACACTATGACTGCATTGCTCTCACTCAGTATAAATCTTGAACAAACTATGTGTCCAGTAGAAACACGTCTTTTCTTCGGAATCATCGAATCTTTATGGAAGCCTTGAAATAATTTTTTCATCCGATCAGCACAGACCGACCAAACCATCCGATATAAGGGGTGTTTGGATTAGCTTCAGATTTTAGGGTCCCGTTTAGATTGGTTTTAGTTTCTTTTTTTTAAACCATCGGTTTTAGTTTTTTTTTTAGGGAAACCATCAGTTTTAGTTTCTAGAAAGCGGATTTTTGTCTATGGTCTTAAAAACTGATTTCTGTACGAAAGCTGGGGGAAGATAGTACTGTTCGGTGCAGTACAGTCACTGCCATATGGGATATGGCCCATGTCATCCGCACTACAGCACCGTACGGTACTACAGAGGATCTCAACCATGTTTTAGTTGCTAGAAAGCTGGTTTTTGTCTATGGTCTATAAAAATTAATTTCTATACAAAAGCTGGGAAGGTGTCTGGACATGACCACCACAAACGAAAACTTTCGCGGCCTCCCACCGCTGCAAACCCTCCTACGCTGCCGCCGTCCCACCGAATCCAGCTGGATCTGGCCACCACTGCCATTGTTGCACCATCCCGCCGTCTGGATCCACCGCCTCTCTTCCAATCGACCGCACCGTCACCACCCCACTTTCGCCGTCACATCCGCCACCGCACAGCCTGATGGCGCCAAAAAGCACGAAGGGCCAGTCTGGCTACTATGGCGTTCGGCCGCGACGATTCAGTTGCTTCGGCGTCGTGTTTCAGTGCGATGGACGACAGTACTGGCTCGGCACCTTCGAGACAGCGGACATATTGCCATGTTCAAAAGAAATCATTTGCATGTTTGAAGTGCCGTATTTTGGGGCAGTTGTTGGAGATGAACAATTTTGAGTGCCCTAAAATTCACTTTTTGGTGCCTCATGTTTTACCGCAACAGCTTTTTGGTGTCCTAAAATAGGGCTTTTATCGGAGATGCTCTTTCCATTTTGATTTTATACCTTTTGGCCATTTATACCATCGTGTGAGATGTTTGAACATCGCAATTTTACAAATATCTATAAAAAAAGGAAACATAATTTTTTCACTAAAACTGTGAAAGAAGATCTAAAAGGCGTCATCTTTATTCGGAGAATAAAACGGACGAGCTTTAACCCCACTCACACACCAACGCACCTTACAATCAATTTCATCGCCCTTTAAAGTACACACAACCTTTCTTTCTATACTTCTATCTTCAGTTTCCTTTTCCTATCCGGCAGACAGGATCTGCTCCGGGTCCTCCTCCCCTAGCTGGCTGGAGACTGGGTTATGCCAGCGATCATGCTCAGTGCCATGCAAGGCTGGTCGGCCGGCACCTGCCAAGCACCACAGATCACACGAGAAATAAGCAAAGCATATTATGTTCAGTTAAGGATCCAGTAGAAATGTGGTGTGCCGCGACTTACGAAGTGGCCGGCGCCAAGGATCCAGTAGAAATGCAGGTTCTTGTAGGATCTGACGAAGGCCTTGGTGACCTTGGATGATCCGCAGGACAGAGGCTGCCTCGGCAGGCTCAGGAAGTTCTTCAGCCCATCCCATCTGAAAAGTAGACATGAATTTTTAGAGGCACGAGTGGCGTCTAAATCTTGCAAGAATCTGGAGAAAAGGGTCAGGGAGAAAGGCTTGATTACTTGAGCTTTTGCACCCATGCTTCCGCGCCCTTGGTCGAGCAAATCACATCCAGCTTCGCAAAGAGTACAAGTAAAGAAAAGAAAAAAAATTCCACTAAGCTCAGTCTGAAGAACATACAACATTAAGAGCGCCCTCTAACCACACACTGACGATGCCCTAAGTAAATTATATGCGTGTTAAAGCTATATAGATGAATAAATAAATAAAATAAATAGCTGAAAAGAACATCTGCAGTTTAAGCAACATGCACGTTCCAGCTAAAGTGGTCTGTTTCACTCCACTGTTTTGACCATGTACATGTGAGACGAGTAGATCGATGGCCGATTGCTGATGCGATCTGAGAATCTGACGATCTGTTCCGACCAATACAATCTGGGAAAAGATAAGTTTTCACTTGCGCGACACACTGTATACTATTCTGAACTTTTGGAGTTCTTTTGGCATGGACCCGCGGGTGTGGTTGTCATTCAGCTTAAAAAATGGAAGGTTCTCTCAAGGACGTCGGTTTTTCTGAACAACAGCCTGTCCGCGTCGTCATTAACACGATTTTCTCTCTCCTAATCGCGGTTGCTTACTCGTCACGGTGCTTCCGTTTGCTAATCTGACAGCAAGAGTAGGGCTATTCTAGTAAGCATGAGTGGATGTGTCTACGCCCATTAGTCGTTAGGACTTGTGCCAAACAACCAGTAAACTTATTATGGCATTCCAAATGTGTTTCTAGTAAGTATCCTAAGCAACTGTCGAGGCTTTTTACGAGCTGGAAGAGAGTAAAAACAATGCAGATCGATGCAGTGGAAGAGAGTAAAAGCAATGCAGAGAAGCAGGCACCTCACCTGGCCATTATAAACCGTGACATCTACGCCGTAAGACAGCAGCTCGTCGACCTGGATGATCAAGCATAAAGCAGAGAGTAAATCAGTGACAGCCCACAAACCATCGTTCGCATCGATCAGTACAGTTTAACATTTTGAAGATCCATCCATCCTGTCATGGGATCCCGCGCTGGATCACTCGCCTCGTCGATCCGTGGCTTCATGAAGTCGTTGACCAGCGCGTTGTAGACGGGGTCCGACAGCTCGTGCCACCTGCAGGTTGGGGACAGGGACGTCACATCATATCATGTGCTGGGTGTAACTGTAAACTAGAGCATGAAAGCGAGCTGTTGCCAATGGCGACGCAGGCTCACTCGTGATCTTTGGGGATGATCTTGAGCTTCTCCTTGACGACCCCGTTCATGATGCCGCCGAGGGTGTTGGTGGTGTTGGAGCCGGCTTCCTCCTGGCTGCCGCCGAGGTACGTCGAGTACTTCATCACTTGCGCGCTGCTCGACGTCGTCGGAGTCGACGAGGTCGCCGGTAGGTCCGCGGCCACCGGGTCCATGCCGGCGTCGAGCAAGAAATTGTACATGTCCTGCAAATTGAAATTGCGTTATGCTATCCGTCAGCAAAGGAAATGAGACAAGCACAAGGGTCAAAGAGTCAGCACTCACGACGCTGGCGCTCTTGGAGTCAATGAAATCCAACAGCTCCGACCACGACCCCTGCGAGTCGGCCAGCCGCCCGGCCGCGATCTGCTCCTTCACCGTCGCCGCCTTCCTGAGGCCACAATTCGCGTGCGCATGTGACCGGAGAGTTTTAATTTATTTTTTCCTTCGAAAAGAAAGCCCCGGGAAGCATGCAATGCAAGAACTGAGCTGAGAAATTTAAGAGGACGGTGCAGTCGTGTTTACTTCTTGGCGGCGTCGCCGGCGTTGTCGTCCAGCCTCGAAACCTCCAGGAGCAGCGGCGCGTAAGCGAGCTGCATGCACCGATCAAATTAAATCAGCAATCGGTTCCACACACACACACACACACACACACACACACACTCGATCGTGCGCTCTCCAGCAAATGGCCGATTTGCTCACCGTGAAATCCTCCGGCGAGACCCAGCTATCCCCGAGCGCGACGCCGGCGAGCTTGATCTTGAGGTCGCCGGCACGGACGGCCCTTGCGACGGAGACGCCGAGCGTGGCCGCGTACTTTCCGCCGTAGGACTCGGCGACGAGGAAGAGGGGGCTCCCCTGCTGCAGGGTGGGCAGCTCCTTGGCGAGCGCCTTGAGGAGCGTGGTGGCGTCCGTGGCCGCCTGCCAGTCAGTCGTCACCAGTAGGCTGTCGTCCTCAACGTAACTGTACCCGACACCCACAGGGTTGTCCTGCCATTGACGCACGGTACTCGGTTGGTGTTGCAGACAAAAAACAGCGAGGCGAGAGGAAGAAGACGAGGGAGGGTGTCGCGGTTTGTGGTAGGGATACCACGAAGATGAGGTCGGCCTTCTGCAGCCACGTCGAGTTCCGAGGCTTCAGGTTGACGTCGAGGGGCCCGACCTCCATGAAGTTGCCGATGCCCACCCCCGACGCTCCCTGAGATGAAGACCAATATGATTAGCTCTTGCTGAAGTCAGAATTCTTGCTTGAGAAGCTGCGAGAGGGGAGGAAGATGGACCGTACAGGACCGCCCTGTAGCCAGAGGACGGTCGGCCATGGCCTGGACGGCGTCGACACCCTCTGGGGGCTCTTGTAGTACCACCAGAACAGGTGAGCCTCTGCAGCGCAGAAACAGAGCTTCAGAAGAATTCTCACGTGAAAGATGACCAGCCAGCAGGAGAAAATTGGGATCGAGATGGTGCAAAATGCAAGGGACATGGCGGGACGTTACTTGGTCGGACTTCGACGAACCCCCAGAGCTCCGTGCCGTCGGGGTTGCCGGCGGTGACCGAAGCCGCCGGGCTGGCCCGGAGCAGGGAGAGGCAGAGGAGGAGGGGAAGCAGAGCAAGCAGAGGTCGACCGTGCTTGTCCATTTCCAACTGGCGGGTGGCTTGTGGTTTCTGAGTGCGAGTGGCACGTACTGTGGCCAGCAACAGTCTAAATAGGCGGCGTCTCACCGTCCCATCCCGTTATCCCACGCGTGGGCGACCAGGTATAGCCGTATAGACAACCCGGTGTTGCATGGAATATCGACGAATCATTGATCTCGTCTTCTTTCTCACTGCGATTTTTTACATTTGCTGTTCATCACCCAGCTAGTGGCAACATTCCAGCACGTTTGTCGATTGGTTATCGCATGAAGTAATTGTCTTTTTTTTTCTTTGGAGAAAACTTCCATTCTGCTCAAAGAAAATAAATATATTCATTCCAGCATGTCTATCAATTCATCAAACATCATGGCAATATAAAGAATACCGAAAATATAATAAATATCATTTATGTTCATAGACCACCTATCGATGATTACAAGCACTCGAGCGAGATGAAGTCACGTTGCCGTTATCACCCCTCCCTTATTGGAGCCGGGCCCCTCCCTTATTGGAGCCGGGTAAACCTTGTTTTAGTAGATAGTCGGAAAGTCGTCGTGCTAAGGTTCAAAGGACCAACGCACTAGAATAACAACCATCACCGATAAAAAGAAACAAGATCAAAAGGATCAAACATATAGACACAAATACGCCGATGAACGAAAATCAGATCAAAGCAGATCCACTGAAGACAAACACCAATTAATCCCACAAGATCCACCAAAGACACACCTCCACGCACTTTTCGATGATGCTAGACGCTCCATCGAGACTGCTAGGCTGGGAGAATCTTATTCCATTTTCAGTGAGCCGCTACAGCCTCGCCTTCCTAAGCAGGACACAAACCCTAGATAATTTTTTTTTGAAAAAAAGAATCAGGAGCTCTACCGCCGGCAAAGGACGGGATCCACCATACATTCATGGCCCAAAACCACAGAAGACGAGACAGACCAGCGATGGCGCCAACAAGAGGTGGGAAACCCTAATTGGAACCACTCTAGTACATGATGTGTTTCGGGCCAGACTCTACGAACGGTTATCGGAGGCACAAAAGACAATGAGCACCCACAACACTGTTGCCTGAATTTGTTTTTATTTCAATCAATTTTCATCGTGACCATTGGATGCGCATCCAACAAATGAAGTAGACGCTAGTTGTTCTGAGTGACCAAAATTTACTTACTATTTCTATAGAGGAACAACGCCACGTCATTTCAACTAACAACGTGACGCTTCAGGCATGGGGTTTTGATCTCTTGTGTAATCATGCTGTTACCGAGATGCTCGGCCAACTTCAACTCATCGATGACTCTTAGCGCATTTTCAACATCGATTCATAAATTTTCTCCCGTATCCATCCGCGGATAAAAGGACCAGCACATAGGTACGGATGTAGTAGTCAGCCATCCAACATTACCTGCATATATTGGACCCCGCTCTCGCCGCAATCCTCCCACTTCGGCCAGAGCGGGCTCCCCCCCTCCCCCTCGGAGGAGGAAAACCGCACCCACCCGAGCACGTAGCCGGGCACCTGGGCGGCCAGCGTGGAGGACAGTCAGGACAAGGCAAGGCGCAGCATGCCACGGGTGGCGTCCTTGGGCTGCAACAGCTTCCCCAACTCGGTGAGCACCGCGATCACGACGACGACGATCAAGGCAACTGAAAAGACAACTCATGGAGAGACACCCTCCTGGGTCACGGGCGCCAGCCAAAGAGCAAGTAGCCGGTGGTGGAAGCGCTGAGACAACGCAACAGAACACCGGCCATGAGGCGGCACCAGGGCGAGGCCAGAGGCCGCTCCACGGTGCGCTTTACCTCCCCCACGTCAACCACGGTGTTGCGCGCTACACCACCCCTCTCGCTGCTGCCAAGGGCGTTGAGGACCCTGGAGAAAGACCCAATTGCGGTGTTCTTCTCCGACTTAGGATGCGCCCTCCCACCGCCACCGCACACTGACTGCATGCAGGTGGAGTTTGAAAATGCTATGTTGGAGGCCCTCGCAAGCCCTCTCGACTTCAACAACGATGACGTGCAGGGGCTGAGCGTATCCTCCCCCAAGCGGGTTGTGGCTGGGCCCGTGCCCACCGCCCTCCTGTCAAACGTCCTGCCCTGCGTCGCCCAGTTTACGCCGGCCATGGTGGAGTATGATACATCTCCGTCGTATCTACTTTTCCAAACACTTTTGCCCTTATTTTGGACTCTAACTTGCATGATTTGAATGGAACTAAACCGGACTGACGCTGTTTTCAGCAGAATTGCCATGGTGTTATTTATGTGCAGAAACAAAAATTCTCGGAATGACCTGAAACTCCACGGAGATTATTTTTGGAAATAATAAAAAATACTGGCAAAGAATCAAGGCAAGGGCCCACACCCTAGCCACGAGGGTGGGGGCGCGCCTGCCCCCCTGGGTGCGCCCCCTACCTCGTGGGCCCCCTGGAGCTCCACCGACCTCAACTCCAACTCCATATATTCGTGTTCGGGGAGAAAAAAATCAGAGAGAAGGATTCATCGCGTTTTACGATACGGAGCCGCCGCCAAGCCCTAAACTCTCTCGGGAGGGCTGATCTGGAGTCCGTTCGGGGCTCCGGAGAGGGGAATCCGTCGCCGTCGTCATCATCAACCATCCTCCATCACCAATTTCATAATGCTCACCGCCGTGCGTGAGTAATTCCATCGTAGGCTTGCTGGACGGTGATGGGTTGGATGAGATTTATCATGTAATCGAGTTAGTTTTTGTTAGGGTTTGATCCCTAGTATCCACTATGTTCTGAGATTGATGTTGCTATGACTTTGCTATGCTTAATGCTTGTCACTAGGGCCCGAGTGTCATGATTTCAGATCTGAACCTATTATGTTTTCATGAATATATGTGAGTTCTTGATCCTATCTTGCAAGTCTATAGTCAGCTACTATGTGTTATGATCCGGCAACCCCGAAGTGACAATAATCGGGACCACTCCCGGTGATGACCGTAGTTTGAGGAGTTCATGTATTCACTATGTGTTAATGCTTTGGTCCGGTACTCTATTAAAAGGAGGCATTAATATCCCTTAGTTTCCGCTAGGACCCCGCTGCCACGGGAGGGTAGGACAAAAGATGTCATGCAAGTTCTTTTCCATAAGCACGTATGACTATATTCGGAATACATGCCTACATTACATTGATGAACTGGAGCTAGTTCTGTGTCACCCTAGTTTATGACTGTTACATGATGAATCACATTCGGCATAATTCTCTATCACCGATCCAATGCCTACGAGCTTTTCACATATTGTTCTTCGCTTATTTACTTTTCTGTTGCTATTGTTATCATCACTACAAAATACCAAAAATATTACTTTCGCTACCGTTACCTTTTGCTATCGTTACCACTACTATCATATTACTTTGCTACTAAACACTTGCTGTAGGTATTAAGTTTTCAGGTGTGGTTGAATTGACAACTCAGCTGCTAATACTTGAGAATATTCTTTGGCTCCCCTTGTGTCGAATTAATAAATTTGGATTGAATACTCTACCCTCGAAAATTATTGCGATCCCCTATACTTGTGGGTTATCAAGACTATTTTCTGGCGCCGTTGTCGGGGAGCATAGCTCTATTCTTTGAGTCACTTTGGGATTTATATCTGCTGGTCACTATGAAGAACTTGAAAGACGCGAAAACAAAAATTTATCCCTCAAGTACGAGGGGAGGTAAGGAACTGTCATCTAGCTCTGCACTTGATTCACCTTCTGTTTTGAGTAAGCTTGTGACACCCAAACCTGCTTCTGCTATTAATTCTGATATGTCGCATATTATTGATGATGCCACTTCTGCTATGCATGATACTTATGATGAAACTACTTCTATGCTTGATACCACTGTGCCACTTGGTGAATTTCTTGATGAACAGCTTGCTAGGGCTAGAGAGAATGAAATTATTGAAATTGATAATATTGATGAAAGTGATGATGAAGGCTCTCCTAATAAATATGAATTACCTATTGTGCCTGAGGGCTATGTTATGGATGAAGAAACTAAAAGAGAATTTCTTGCATGCAATGATAGAAGTGATCTTAAGAAATTATTAGCTAAACTTAAACAAAAAACTCTGAATGCTAGAATGAAATATGATCCTGCTTATGTTACTTCACCTATCTTTGTTACTGATAAGGATTATGAATTCTCTATTGATCCTGATATAATCACTTTGGTTGAATCTGATCCTTTTTATGGCTATGAATTTGAAACTGTTGTGGCACATCTTACTAAATTAAATGATATAGCCACGCTGTTCATTAGTGATGAGAGAACTCGCTACTTTTATATCCTTAAAGTATTTCCGTTCTCATTAAAGGGTGATGCTAAGATATGGTTTAATTCTCTTGATCCTGGTTGTGTGTGTAGTCCCCAGGGTATGATTTATTACTTCTCTGCTAAATATTGCCCTGCTCATAAGAAACAAGCTGCCTTAAGGGATATATAATTTTGTGCAAATTGAAGAAGAGAGTCTCCCACAAGCTTGGGGAAGGCTTCTCCAATTACTTAATGCTTTGCCTGATCATCCTCCTAAGAAAAATGAAATACTTGATATCTTTTATAATGGACTAACCGATGCTTCCAGAGACCACCTGGATAGTTGTGCTGGTTCTGTTTTCAGGGAAAGAACACCAGATGAAGCTGAAATTCTATTGAATAATATGTTGATAAATGAAAATAATTGGACACTTCCCGAGCCTTATTCCTAAACCAACTCCGAAGAAAAGGGGTGTTCTATTTCTCAGTCCTGAAGATATGCAAGAGGAAAAGAAATCCATGAAAGAAAGGGGTATTAAAGCTGAAGATGTTAAGAATTTACCTCCTATTGAGAAATACATGGTCTTAATTTACCGCCTGTTGAAGAAATATATGGTCTTGATAACCCGACACAGGTAGTAAAGGTAAATTCTCTCTATATATATGATAAAGCTTAAATCCCTCCTACTAAGTTTGCTAGCCAATGTTTGGATGAGTTTGATAACTTTATGGTTCAACAAGAAGACTTCAATGCTTATTTTGGTAGACGATTGAAACAAAATGCTTATATGATTGAACACTTGGGTGATTATATGTCTAGAGTTAGAGGTGAACTTAAACTCATTAGTAAACATGCTTCTATGGTTACCACTCAAGTAGAACAAGTACTTAAAGCTCAGAATGATTTTCTCAATGAATTAAATAGTAAGAAAAATGATAATGTTGTTAGAGTTATGACTAGAGGTGGTAAAATGACTCGGGAACCTTTGTATCCTGAGGGCCATCCTAAGAGAATTGAGCAAGATTCTCAGAGAAATGATATTGATGCTCCTAGTCCTTCTAAGAGGAAGAAAAAGAAAAATGATAGGACTTTGCATGCTTCTAGTGAACCTGTTATTGACACACTTGAGAATCCCAATGATATCTCTATTTCTGATGCTGAAACACAATGTGGTAATGAACATGAAACTAGTGATAATGTTAATGATAATGTTCATGTTGATGATCAACCTAGCAATGATAATGAGGTAGAAGCTGAACCTGCTGTTGATCTTGATAACCCACAATCAAAGAATCAGCGCTATGATAAAAGAGACTTTGTTGCTAGGAAACACGGTAAGGAAAGAGAGCCTTGGGTTCAGAAACCCATGCCTTTTCCTCCTAAGCCATCCAAGAAAAAGGATGATGAGGATTTTGAGCGCTTTTCTGAAATGATTAGACCTATCTTTTTGCATATGCCTTCGACTGATATGCTTAAAATGAATCCTTATGCTAAGTACATGAAAGATATTGTTACTAATAAAAGAAAGATACCGGAAGCTGAAATTTCCATCATACTTGCTAATTATACTTTTAAGGGTGGAATACCTAAGAAGCTAGGAGATCTAGGAGTACCAACTATACCATGCTTCATTAAAAGAAACTATGTTAAAACTGCTTTATGTGATCTTGGAGCCGGTGTTAGTGTTCTGCCTCTCTCTTTATATCGTAGACTTGATTTGAATAAGTTGACACCTACTGAAATATCTTTGCAAATGGCTGATAAATCAACTGCTATACCTGTCGGTATTTGTGAGGATGTGCCTGTTGTAACACACCGGATATGGTTTTCCCAATATGTAATCCAACTCTTGCCGTTTCCGGCCTTAAATTATTTTATTTTCTCGGGTTCGGGTTTTTGGTCTCCGTGTGTTGTTGTCGTTGTCATGCATCTCATATCATGTCATCATGTGCATTGCATTTGCATACGTGTTCGTCTCATGCATCAGAGCATTTTCCCCGTTGTCCGTTTTGCATTCCGGCGCTCCGTTCTCCTCCGGTGGTCATTTCTACCTTTCTTTCGTGTGTGGGGATTAAACTTTTCCGGATTGGACCGAGACTTGCCAAGCGGCCTTGGTTTACTACCGGTAGACCGCCTGTCAAGTTTCGTACCATTTGGACTTCGTTTGATGCTCCAACGGTTAACCGAGGAACCGAAAAAGCCTCGTGTGTGTTGCAGCCCAATACCCCTCCATTTTGGCCCAAAACCCACCAAAACCCTTTCCATCATCTAGAGCGTTCGATCACGATCACGTGGCCGAAAACCGGACCTTATTTGGACTCTCCTAACTCCTCCTATGCCTATTTAAAGACCCCCTCCGTTTTCTTCTTCTTCTTCTTCCCGAAACCCTAGATCTGATCCTCCGCATGCCGGACATTGTCCGCGAGGCTCCGGCCACCACCAACTCCGGCCCGCGCCTCCTCCTCCGACCGGATCCTCCCTGCGGCAAGATCTCCGGCGGCTCCGACGATTTTCCGGCGAACCTCGTAAACCGCGCCGGCCGGATCTAGATCTGAAATTTCGGATCGGTTGACTTTTTTTGCCCGAAACCCTAATTATTTGCTCATGTTCATCATGTCGTAACTATGCACCCTTAACTCCGTTTTGGGCATATAGCATATCAAAATGTTCGTCTCAGAGAGCACATCATTTCATCTTATTGCATCATTTTCATTTGAGTTCATCTTGATGCCCAAAATGCGGTTAGAAGAATGCTATTTGAGATAATTGTCAGATCTGCTGCTCCAATTAGAGATTTGTCATTTTTGCCATGATTTATGTGTGCATGATATGCCCCTGAGCTCTTCATGAGTTTTTTTATATGTTTTGCCATCTATCCAGAGGTGCAACCCATGTATTTTTGTGATGTGTGTGATGACTAGCACAAGCTTGCAAAGTGGAGCATTCGTTAATGCTGATTTCAGGGACTTGGCAATTCCACTAAGTCCTTGATCTTTTTATTTCAATATGCCATATGTTCATGTTTTTCCCTAGTGATCCGTGCCTCTTTTGAGGATGATCAGTAAGGATGTTTTGTTAATCTTGTAGTGCTTTATCCATCCATGTCTTTGTTTGCAATTATGGAGCACCCTAGCTTGAGTCAATCAAGCTCTACTTTTGCTATTTCGTGAATCTGGGCAGATTGTCTACTTGTTAGCGATTTTGCCGAGGATGTTGTAGTTGATCTGTGCATGCTATGTTATTGTTCTTGCCATGTCTAGCTTGTATTTTGTGTATTATTGATGGGTGTATGCTTAGATTGTCATGACTTGCTCTGTAGTGAGTGCATCGAGCTCTTAAACATGCCTACTTGATATTTGTTTCAGCATGCTCCAGTTTTCACTAAGTCTGTGATCTGATCATGTTTTCTTGCCATGTTCACATGCTTGCAAATGTATTTTCTGATCCCTTTTGGCTCAAGGTCACTAAGGGACTTTTGTTAAGCTCTTTGAGTAGCTCCATGCCATGTTGTACTTTGCCATGTTCAGGTCCTGTAGCATATAGTTTTCATGCTCCGAAGTGGGCTACCTGATCTGAAATTCCAGACAAGTGTTAATTTCACTAAGTCTGAAATCTGTTTGCCAAATGCATTTTTGCCATGCTTGTTTGAACCTGTTAATGGATGAATTGGCCGTATCTCAGTGCTAGTCTTTTGTTAAGCATCATAAATGGATCCCTGCCATGTATTTTGTTGCCATGTTTGAGTGCTGTAGCATGTTCATCTTGTTGCATTTAGTTGGCTACTTGATGTAAATCACAGAACGTGGCCATATTTGAATTGCTTGCCATTTCCAAACCGTAACTCCGATTCCGGTGATCTTTATATCGTTTTCAAGCGATTTCATCTCATCTTTCCAGTGGCACACTTGCATTTCCAAGTTGAGGCCATGTTCATTCATTCCTTGTTAAATCTTGCATATGCATCACATATCGCATCCCGCATAGCATACCATGTTTGCATCATATTGTTTGAGCTTTGCACGTGGTTGATTGTGTCCTTGTTGCTTGTTTGTCTTGTTTGGGTAGAGCCGGGAGACGAGTTCGCTAACGAGGAGCCCGTTGAGTTTGCTTTCGAGGATCCAGTCAATTCTGACAACTTTGCAGGCAAGATGATCATACCCTCGAAATCACTACTATCTTTGCTATGCTAGATGCTCGCTCTTTTGCTATGCTAGATGCTCGCTCTTTTGCTATGCCTATGCTACGATGCCTACGACTTGCTTATCATGCCTCCCAAATTGCCATGTCAAACCTCTAACCCACCATGTCCTAGCAAACCGTTGATTGGCTATGTTACCGCTTTGCTCAGCCCCTCTTATAGCGTTGTTAGTTGCTGGTGAAGATTGGAGACCGTTCCTTGTTGGAACATTATTTACTTGTTGGGATATCATTATATTGCCATGTTATCTTAATGCATCTATATACTTGGTAAAGGGTGGAAGGCTCGGCCTCTCGCCTAGTGCTTTGTTCCACTCTTGCCGCCCTAGTTTCCGTCATATCGGTGTTATGTTCCCGGATTTTGCGTTCCTTACGCGGTTGGGTTATAATGGGAACCCCTTGATAGTTCGCCTTGATTAAAGCTTTTCCAGCAATGCCCAACCTTGGTTTTACCATTTGCCACCTAGACTTTTTTTCCCTTGGGTTTCCGGAGCCCGAAGGTCATCTTATTTAAGCCCCCCCCCCCGGGCCAGTGCTCCTCTGAGTGTTGGTCCAACTCGTCAGCCGCCGGTGGCCACCAGGGGCAACTCTGGGCTGGCCTACCGGAAGTTTGGACAATCTGAGTGTGCCCTGAGAACGAGATATGTGCAGCTCCTATCGGGATTTGTCGGCACATTCGGGCGGTGTTGCTGGATTTGTTTTAACCTGTCGAAGTGTCTTGAAGAACCGAGATACCGAGTCTGATCGGAAAGTCTCGGGAGGAGGTCTATTCCTTCGTTGACCGTGAGAGCTTGTCATGGGCTAAGTTGGGACTCCCCTGCATGGATTTGAACTTTCGAAAGCCGTGCCCGCGGTTATGGGCAGATGGGAATTGTTAATGTCCGGATGTAGATAACTTGAACCTTAACTTAATTAAAATGAATCAACAGTGTGAGTTACCGTGATGGTCTCTTCTCGGCGGAGTCCGGGAAGTGAACACGGTGTTGGAGTAATGCTTGCCGCAGGATGCCTTCTAGTTACTCGCTCGCGCTTTGCCTCCTCTTCTCGCTCTCTTTTGCGAACAGGATAGCCACCATATATGATAGTCGCTTGCTGCAGCTCCACATATTTTCCTTGCCTTACCTATTTTAAGCTTAAATAGTCTTGATCGCGAGGGTGCGAGATTGCTGAGTCCCTGTGGCTCACAGATTACTTCCAAACCAGATGCAGGGCCTGATGATTCCGTTCCAGATGACGCGCTTGAGCTCAAGTGGGAGTTCGACGAGGACTCACGCCGATACTACGTGTCTTTCCCTGATGATCAGTAGTGGTGCCCAGTTGGGGTGATCGGGACCGTGTCGCATGTTGGGTTATCTTTTATTTTGGCGCCGTAGTCGGGCCATGAGTGTTTGAATGTTGTAATACTATTTATGTACTTTGATTGACGTGACGAGTGTAAGCCAACTATGTATCTCCCCTTTATTATCTTTATTACATGGGATGTTGTGAAGATTGCCTAACTTGCGACATTGCTTTCAATGCGGTTATGTCTCTAAGTCGTGCCTCGACACGTGGGAGCTATAGCCGCATCGAGGGCGTTACACCTATTGTGGTTGCAAACGTTACTATTTTAACGTACTTTGTTATTCTTGATATTCCCGAGGACGATAGTATCTCTATTATTCTTGGAAGACCCTTTTTGAATACTGCAGGGGCTGTTATTGATTGCACCAAAGGCAATGCCACTTTTCACGTTAATGGTAATGAGCATACGGTACACTTGCCGAGGAAACAACCTCAAGCCAAAGTATCAATTCTATTGGAAAAATTCCATTGATTATTTTTGGAGGTTTTGAATTTCCTCTTCTACTGTCAAGAAGAAATATGATATTCTTATTATTGGGGATGTGCATATCCCCTTTGAGGTAACCTAGTGTTATTCGAAAATTCTCTGGTTCCATGTTACTCGGAATGAGTTTGTTAACAAGACCTGATCAACCTTGTTAGTGGATTCCTTTTGATGAGCATGAGATGGATGAATTTAGTAAACACAACTCTCTGTACCCTCTTTTTACTTTCTGTTATTTATATTAATAAAGCAAAAATAGTAATTTCCGTCTATTTTATGAATTATCCATGCAATAAAAAATACCCCAAAAATAAAAGTTCTCCAAATGCCCTAAAAATTAAATATGATTTTTTCTAAAATATTTGAGAATATCTGGCGCTGAGAACACACCAGGGGGAGCAAGCACCTGGCCATGAGGGTCCACGGCGCGCCCACCCCCTGGGCGCGCCCCCTGCCTCGTGGGCCCACGGTGGCTCCCCTCCACTTATTCCTGCACCCACACACTTCTTCTTCCTCCAAAAAAAATCACCATCCAGCTCAAGCACGAGTTCTAGCTCATTTTGCTGCGATTTTCGATCTCCTTGCTCAAAGCACCTCTCGCAAAACTGCTTTGGGGGATTGTTCCTTAGTATGTGACTCCTCCATTGGTCCAATTAGTTTTTGTTCTAGTGCTTTATTCATTGCAAATTTGTGTTGTCTATGTGACCATGTTCTTGAGCTTGCATGTCAAATTTATATGGTTCCAAGTAGTTCTAATGCATGATATAGGCCCTAGGCACTTGTAGGAGTAGTTGCTATCAATTTTGTTGAGTTTGGTTTACTTTTTTTTGAAGTTACTAAAAATTTCAGAAATTTTTCAGAGGAAAAAATATGCTTAGGAAAATGTACCAAGGTGGTTCTTCAAGGAAACAAGGACCCAGACTTGCAATGGGTGATGCTGATGATGAGCCACCAAGGGACGCTCCAGTGCGGCCTTGTGAATGGCCTTCAGAGGACTTCATGGATCAAGATGGAATTAAGGAAGAATTTAATGCATACTTGTGTAACGCTGATCTTGTGAGCTTCGAGGCAGCAAAGTGCCGCCAGTACCACTATCTCACTAGTTCCTTTGTGAGGAGGTTTGAATTTTCATCTTCACGCAATTCTCAAACTGTCCTGTTTGATCTTTATGAAAATTCTTATACTATGGACTTGGAGGATTTTACCACTGCTTGCAAACTTCCACAATGGGGTAGTGCTAGTGAACCTCGCAAATCTGAATTTAGAGATTTTCTTGCTAATATAACTGTGGGGGAATCTAGAGATATAGCACAAGCTACCATAGGGAGCCTTCATTTTCCTGCTATACATTATTTTGCTCTCTTCATAGGTAGGTGCATAAATGGTAAGGATGAAGCATGTCACATGTGTGTCTCTGACCTCAGTATTCCTAGGAGTGCTGTGTTAGAAGATAAATCTTATAATTTGGCAGCCATTGTTGCACGTAGGTTGCATCATAATAGATTTAGTGGAGATTTCTTTGGTGGAATTTATGCAACCTGTATAGCTAATTTTCTTGGTATAACCATACGTGAGGATGATATTGAGTTGCCTCCTGCTTATTTGGATTATGAGGCTATGGTTCATCATCATTTTGTTGAGAGGAACGATCAGTTCCTCCAGTACTGACTAATCTTTGATAGACGACGCACCTATCACGTCGCTCTCCCTGCTTCTACTTTCTTTAACTTTCAGGCAAAAGGGAGATATTTTATAACCAGAGAGGAGGCGGAAGAGTATAAGAGGAGGGTTGAGATAGCTCGCCTCCAAGTTGCAGCCCATGATGCAATGACTACTACATCTCAGTACGACCCCAACTATAACTTTGGATATCCGCCAGGCCATCCGTGGCAATAAACCCACTTAGGCCAAAAGCCTAAGCTTGGGGGAGCACGTACTTCTCACCGACATTACATTCATGTTCACACACTAATTGCTAGATGTCGGTGCTCATACTTTTTCATTGTAATATCCATGCTAGTTTATTTCTTTTTATGCTTTCTTCTTGTGTGTTTGATAAACCTTAAGAAAAACAAAAAAAATTAGTTGTAGATTTTAGCTAGTTTTAATTTCCATGTTTGTAGTAGTAATTAAGAAGGAAAACCCAAAAAGATTTCATGTTCTTCTTTTGCTTGTTGGGAGCTTCCCCGTGTAAATAGTTTTATTTATTTTCTTTTCTTTGGGGGTCGATAGGAGAAGACCATAATTAAATTGTTGAAGTGATTCCTATATGCATTATTATTGATTTAACCAAGAGTCCATATTGCCTTATCTTCTCCTGTTTATTGAATGCTTGTAGATTCCAGCTTAGTCCAATGCACGTGCACTGTTATTATTATTCACATCATTCGGTCGTGCAAGTGAAAGGCAATTATGACGATATATGATGGACTGATTGAGATGGGAGAAGCTGGTATGAACTTGACCTCTCTTGTTTTTGTAAATATGATTAGTTCATCGTTCCTGATTCAGCCTATTATGAATAAACATGTTTGCAATGACAATTAGAGATTATAGTTGCTTATGCCATGCTTAATTAGCTAGGGGCTTATAATGGTTTACCTTGCGTGTCAACATGCTATTAAAATGGTTGTGATGTGATATTATAGGGTGGTATCCTCTTTTGAACGATTCGAGTGGCTTGACTTGGCACATGTTCACCCATGTAGTTGAAACAAAATCAACATAGCCTCTACGATATTTATGTTCATGGTGCATTATATCCTACTCATGCTTGCATTCGGTGTTGATTAATTTTAATGCATGTTCATGACTGTTGTCGCTCTCTAGCTGGTCGCTTCCCAGTCTTTTTCTAGCCTTCACCTATACTAAGCGGGAATACTGCTTGTGCATCCAATCCCATAGACCCCAAAGTTGTTCTATATGAGTCCACCATATGTACCTATATACGGTATCTACCTACCATTCCAAGTAAATTTGTATGTGCCAAACTCTAAACCTTCAAATAAACATTCTGTTTTGTATGCTAATAGATTATGTATCAATTAGGGATGTACGTATCTTCCATGTTAGGCGGGTTATTCTCAAGAGGAGTGGACTCCGCTCCTCACTCACGAGAAAATGGCTGGTCATCGGGATGCTCAGTCCCATGCTTTATGCAAATCAAATCAAATCAAAATAATTGCAAACAAAACTCCCCCGGGACTGTTGTTAGTTGGAGGCACTCGTTGTTTCGAGCAAGCCATGGGTTGATGCTTGTTGGTGGAGGGGGAGTATAAACTTTACCATTATGTTTGGGAACCGCCTATAATGTGTGTAGAATGGAAGAAATCACCATCTCTTGGTTGTTATGTTGACAATGAAAGTATACCGCTCAAAATATTATTCACCTCTATTTCAAAGTCGAGCTATGGCACCTCTACAAATCCCTGCTTCCCTCTGCGAAGGGCCTATCTATTTACTTTTATGTTGAGTCATCATCCTCTTATTAAAAAGCACCAGTTGGAGAGCACGGATGTCATTTGCATTCATTACTGTTAGTTTACATTGAGTATGACTTGACTGGATCTCTTTTACCATGAATTACAATGTCTAGTCAGTCCTTGATCTTTAAAGGTGCTCTGCATTTATGTTTCGCGGTCTCAGAAAAGGCTAGCGAGATAGCGTCTTGTTATATCATATTATGATTGTTTTGAGAAAGTGTTGTCATCCGAGATTTATTATTATTGCTCACTAGTTGATTATGCCATTGATATGAGTAAACATGAGACCTAAGAGTTATTGTGAATATGGTTAGTTCATAATCTTTGCTGAAAACTTGAATGCTGGCTTTACATATTTACAACAACAAGAGCAAACAAAGTTTGTAAAAGTTTTTCTTTATCACTTTCAGTTTGTCAACTGAATTGCTTGAGGACAAGAAAAGATTTAAGCTTGGGGGAGTTGATACGTCTCTGTCGTATCTACTTTTCAAACACTTTTGCCCTTGTTTTGGACTCTAACTTGCATGATTTGAATGGAACTAACCCGGACTGACGTTGTTTTCAGCAGAATTGTCATGGTGTTATTTATGTGCAGAAAAAAAAAGTTCTCGGAATGACCTAAAACTCCACGGAGATTATTTTTCGAAATAATAAAAAATACTGGCAAAGAATCAAGGCCAGGGGGCCCACACCCTAGCCACGAGGGTGGGGGGCGCGCCTGCCCCTCCTGAGCAGGCCCCCTGCCTCGTGGCCCCCCTGGAGCTCCACCGACCTCAACTCCAACTCCATATATTTGTGTTCGAGGAGAAAAAAATGAAGGAGAAGGATTCATCGCGTTTTACGATACAGAGCCGCCGCCAAGCTGAAAGTGCGTTATATCGACTAGAGGGGGGTGAATAGGCGATTTTTATGAAATTCTTCACTGAGGAATTTGCCGGTGAGGAAATTCCTTAGTGAAGAACTTCTAGCAGCGGAATAAATACTCAAAAGTAAACATAACAGAATACAAGCATAGTCATCATGATGAAATGAAGACAGGCACAGAGTACAGGAAGCGAAAGCACAGGATAACACAGGATGAAGACAAACAGACTGAAGAAATTGAACTGAGGAAATTGAGAAAGTCTTCAGTCAAAGTCTTCAAACACAGATATGAACAAACACACAACACATTTATGAGGAAATGAAAGAGTTGAGGGAATAGAACCAATAAGCTTGGTGAAGATAATGATTTGGTAGACCAGTTCCAACTGCTGTCTCAGTTGTACGTCTGGTTGGAGCGGCTGAGTATTTAAACTCGAGGACACACAGTCCCGGACACCCAGTCCTAAACACGCAGCTCAGGACACCAAGTCCTCACCGTATTCTCCTTGAACTAAGGTCACACAGACCTCGTCCAATCACTCGTGGTAAGTCTTCAGGTGACTTCCGAACCTTCACAAACTTGGTCACTCAGCAATCCACAATTCCTCTTGGATGCTCTAGACCATGACGCCTAACCGTCTGGAAGAAGCACAGTCTTCAAAGGTAACAAGCGTTGGATCCACGCAGGATCAATCTCTTCAGTGATGCTCAATCACTTGTGTTTTGTAGGTGTTTGGGTTTGGGTTTTTCCTCACTTGATGATTTTCGCTCAAAGTCCTTGGAGGATGGGTTGCTCTCAAATGACAAGTGTCAGTTTCTCTCGGAGCATCCAACCAGCTAGTGGTTGTAGGGGGCGGCTATTTATAGCCTAGGGAGCAGCCCGACATGATAAGACATAAATGCCCTTCAATGATATGACCGTTAGGTGGGTAGATATTTTGGGACAGCTGGCGCATAGCACAGCAACGGTCGGAATTTTGAGTAGCAAAATCCTCAGGGCTATCATGTTCCTCACTGTGTAGGCAATCCGCACTGGCGAATTCCTAACTCCTCAGTCAGAACAAATTCCTCAGAGACCAGAAGAACTTCGTCTCTGTAACTGAAGAATATGACTGGACTGTATGAGATTTCCAATGGCTTCACTCGAAGGGATTGGTAGGTGTAGGATTTTGAGTTGAGCATCACATGGAAATTTTTCCTTAGTATTTCCTCGACCCCCTTTAACAGTACGGTGTTTCCTATGACTCAAGAAAGAGAAAATGAAACTACGAAAACAAAAGTCTTCATGCTTCGTGTTCCTCAAATGAATACCAAGTCTTCAAGGTCACACCAATTTCTTCACTTTCAAAGTCTTCAGAAAGTCTTCAGAAATCCAAAGTCTTCAGTCGAAGAACTTCATTTTTAGGGGTTGACTTTCTCTGTAAATATCAAACTCCTCATAGACTTATAGATCTGTGTACACTCACAAACGCATTAGTCCCTTAACCTATAAGTCTTCAATACACGCTAAGGGGCACTAGATGCACTTACAATCTCCCCCTTTTTGGCAATTGATGACAATATAGGTTAAGTTTTCAACGGGGATAAACATATGAAGTGTAAACACTGATATTGAGGAATTTGATTGCAAGATATAGAAGAACCCCCCTGAAGCTGTGCATAGTGAGGAATTTGCTTTTGAAGAAATGCACACTTGAAGAGTTGAATCATGGAGATCTCCCCCTATATCTTGTAATTCATACACGCATTTGACATATAATAGTGAAGAATTTGAAATGCATGATGAAATATGGTGACTGATGTAATTCAGCATGCGTGCATTAGCATATATGAGCAATAAGCATGCAAGAAAAACATAACAAAAGTATCAGAGCACCATCGGGTTTAAGTTACAACTCAATCCAATAAAGTCTCAGAAGAACGAGAGTTGTAACTTAAAAAGAAACGCCCATATAGAAAGACCCGCTTGAAGACTAACTCAAAATTCTCCCCCTTTGTCATCAAATGACCAAAAGGATCGAATATAAGGACTAACGCCCCTGAAGAATATCAAGTTGATGAAGGAGCGCCAGCATTGTTGGGGTCGTTTGACATAGTAGGGCCTGCCGCAGTGTCGTCCAAGTCTTCATTCTCATCAGTGTCGCGCGATGAAGAATATGAGCCGGCCACCAAGGAAGGAACCTTGACCTTCTTGAATTTCTTCGGTGGAGGTGCAGACTAGTCAAAATCTTCCTTGAGACCCATTTTCTTCAGATCTTCTTCACCATACAGATGTGACAGTATTGCCCAGGTGCGACCGAAGACTTCATGGAGGTAGTAATGGTTTTTCTTGACTGCATCGTGTGTAGCAATCATGTTGTGAAGAAATGAACCAAACTGACGCTTAACCCATTTATGATTTCGATCCACCTTTTGGTGAAGACTAAGCAGAAGCTCACGATCAGTCATCACACGAGGAGCAGTGGCTTGAGGAGTAGACTTGGGTGCATTGGCAGAGTCATGTGTGGTAGAGTCATCATTGGTGGAATAAGAGGCAGCTTTGCGAAACTGTCCATCCAATGGACGAATGCCTTCATCTATAACAGCTGGTGCCTTGCCCTTTTTATCAACTAAGGAATAGGTCCGCTTGAGGACTTAAATTGGGGGAAAGTAGTTGAGGTGATTCTGAAAATCATCTTTGTAGTTGAGTGAAGACCTTGTCCTGAGGAATCTCATAATCCAAGGTGCATAAGGCTTCAGCTCAAACGGAGACAGAGCAACATTTGCCAGAGTCCTCATGAAGAAATTGTGATAATTGACAGGAATGAACGATATTGAATACCAGATTCTTCATGATGCCAACAATTTCCTCATCAGATGAGTCGTGGCCTTTGATAGGACTCATTGTCCTCGTAAGAATACGATAGACAGTTCTGGGCACATAAAGCAATTCCTTCACGAGGAATTTGGTTTGTGGGGCCTGACCTAGCTTCAAAGGTTTCATCAGAACTTGCATGTAGTGATTTGTAAGCTTAGGTTCACTGTAGATGCAACGAGCTTCTTCAAGGGGAGGACTGAGTGATAAGGCACGAAGCAATTCAGTAGCTGGTGCTGTGCAGTGAGTGTTCTCAGACATCCAGTCCAGCACCCATGAATTCACATCTTCAAAATCTCCTATGATGTGCAGCGTCGCATAAAATTGAAGAATTAGTTTTTCATTCCAATCACAGATGTCAGAGCAAAAGTTTAACAGTCCAGCGTCGTGAAGAACACTGAGGACTAGCACGATACACGACAGAGATTCCATATCCACGTGAGGAATGTGCTCATAGTAGAAGATTTTCTCTTTGTTGAACAGCACCGTGGAATAGAAATTTGCTTGACTAGCAGTCCAGAAACGCCTCTTCCTTATACGAGCAGAATCATATGGGTTGTAGTCTTCGAAGAATACGTGCTCGCCGAAGAAATCATCAGCCTTGAACTTTTGCTTGCGTGAGAATGGATCCTTTGGCTTGGGCAGAGGAGTGTCAGTGAGTTGCATCCCGACCTCAGGAATCGCAATCTTAGGTTCTTCAGGCTGAGGAATTTCTGGTTCCTCTTCAGTGGCAGTCTGTGTCTTCATATGTTCAGCAGCAGTTTCTTCAGCACTAGTGGCTAGAATTTCTTCACGTACAGATGAAGTGGGGTGAGTTTCTTCAGAGTCCATTTGAATAGTTTGTGCAGGGGACTGAGGTATTTGCTGCAACGGTGTGAACATTGGAGAGTTTACATGCTGACTTTTCCAGAATTCATCACTCATCACTGGTGTGGAGCAGCCAACGTCCACATCTTCATCTTCCATTTCTTTAATGCCAGCCTCTTCAGTGTTGGGGAACGTAGTAATTTCAAAATTTTCCTACGCACACGCAAGATCATGGTGATGCATAGCAACGAGAGGGGAGAGTATTGTGTACGTACCCTCGTAGACTGACAGCGGAAGCGTTATGATAACGCGGTTGATGTAGTCATACGTCTTCACGGCTCGACTGATCAAGCACTGAAACTACGGCACCTCCGAGTTCTAGCACACGTTCAGCTCGATGACGATCCCCGGACTCCGATCCAGCAAAGTGTCGGGGAAGAGTTTCATCAGCACGACGGCGTGGTGACGATCTTGATGTTCTACCGTCGCAGGGCTTCGCCTAAGCACTGCTACAATATTATCGAGGATTATGGTGGAGGGGGGCACCGCACACGGCTAAGAGAACGATCACCAAGATCAACTTGTGTGTCTTTGGGGTGCCCCCTGCCCCCGTATATAAAGGAGTGGAGGAGGGGAGGGCCGGACCTCTCTATGGCGCGCCCTAGGGGAGTCCTACTCCCACCGGGAGTAGGATTCCCCCTTTCCTAGTATAACTAGGAGTCCTTCCAAGTAGTAGGAGTAGGAGACAAGGAAGGGGAAGAGGGAAGAGAAGGAAGGAGGGGGCGCCGCCCCTCCCCCTAGTCCAATTCGGACTAGCCAATGGGGGGGCGCGCGGCCTGCCTCTCCCTCTCCCCTAAAGCCCAATAAGGCCCATATACTTCTTCCCCCGTATTCCCGTAACTCCCAGGTACTCCGAAAAATACCCGAACCACTCGGAACCTTTCTGATGTCCGAATATAGTCGTCCAATATATCGATCTTTACGTCTCGACCATTTTGAGACTCCTTGTCATGTCCCCGATCTCATCCAGGACTCCGAACTACCTTCGGTACATCAAATCATAAACTCATAATGAAACTGTCATCGTAACGTTAAGCGTGCGGACCCTACGGGTTCGAGAACAATGTAGACATGACCGAGACACGTCTCCGGTCAATAACCAAGAGCGGAACCTGGATGCTCATATTGGCTCCCACATATTCTATGAAGATCTTTATCGGTCAGACCGCATAACAACATACATTGTTCCCTTTGTCATCGGTATGTTACTTGCCCGAGATTCGATCGTCGGTATCTCAATACCTAGTTCAATCTCGTTACCGGCAAGTCTCTTTACTCGTTCCGTAATACATCATCTCGCAACTAACTCATTAGTTGCAATGTTTGCAAGGCTTAAGTGATGTGCATTACCGAGAGGGCCCAGAGATACCTCTCCGACAATCAGAGTGACAAATCCTAATCTCAAAATACGCCAACCCAACAAGTACCTTCGGAGACACCTGTAGAGCTCCTTTATAATCACCCAGTTACATTGTGACGTTTGGTAGCACATAAAGTGTTCCTCCGGTAAACGGGAGTTGCATAATCTCATAGTCATAGGAACATGTATAAGTCATGAAGAAAGCAATAGCAACATACTAAACGATCGGGTGCTAAGCTAACGGAACGGGTCAAGTCAATCACATCATTCTCCTAATGATGTGATCCTGTTAATCAAATGACAACTCATGTCTATGGTTAGGAAACATAACCATCTTTGATTAACGAGCTAGTCAAGTAGAGGCATACTAGTGACACTTTGTATGTCTATGTATTCACACAAGTATTATGTTTCTGGTTAATACAATTCTAGCATGAATAATAAACATTTATCATGATATAAGGAAATAAATAATAACTTTATTATTGCCTCTAGGGCATATTTCCTTCAGTCTCCCACTTGCACTAGAGTCAATAATCTAGTTCACATCGACATGTGATTTAACAGCAATAGTTCACATCACCACGTGATTAACACCCATAGTTCACATCGATATGTGATCAACACCCAAAGGGTTTACTAGAGTCAGTAATCTAGTTCACATCGCTATGTGATTAACACCCAAAGAGTACTAAGGTGTGAGCATGTTTTGCTTGTGAGATAATTTTAGTCAACGGGTCTGTCACATTCAGATCCATAAGTATTTTGCGAATTTCTATGTCAGCAATGCTCTGCATGGAGCTACTCTAGCTATTTGCTCCCACTTTCAATATGTATCCAAATTGAAACTTAGAGCCATCTGGATCAGTGTCAAAACTTGCATCGACATAACCCTTTACGATGAACCTTTTTGTCACCTCCATAATCGAGAAACATATCCTTATTCCACTAAGGATAATTTTGACCGTTGTCCAGTGATCTACTCCTAGATCACTATTGTACTCCCTTGCCAAAATCAGTGTAGGGTATACAATAGATCTGGTACATAGCATGGCATACTTTATAGAATCTATGGCTGAGGTATAGGGAATGACTTTCATTCTTTTTCTATCTTCTGCCGTGGTCGGGCTTTGAGTCTTACTCAATTTCACACCTTGTAACACAGTCAAGAACTCTTTCTTTGACTGTTCCATTTTGAACTACTTCATAATCTTGTCAAGGTATGTACTCATTGAAAAAAACTTATCAAGCGTCTTGATCTATCTCTATAGATCTTAATGCTCAATATGTAAGCAGATTCTATGAGGTCTTTCTTTAAAAAAACTCCTTTCAAACACTCCTTTATGCTTTGCAGAATAATTCTACATTATTTTCGATCAACAATATGTCATTCACATATATTTATCAGAAATGTTGTAGTGCTCCCACTCACTTTCTTGTAAATACAGGCTTCACCGCAAGTCTGTATAAAACTATATGCTTTGATCAACTTATCAAAGCATATATTCCAACTCCGAGATGCTTGCACCAGTCCATAGATGGATCGCTGGAGCTTGCATATTTTGTTAGCACCTTTAGGATTGACAAAACCTTCTGGTTGCATCATATACAACTCTTCTTTAAATCCATTAAGGAATGTAGTTTTGTTTATCCATTTGCCAGATTTCATAAAAATGCGGCAATTGCTAACATGATTTGGACAGACTTAAGCATCGCTACGAGTGAGAAAATTTCATCGTAGTCAACACCTTGAACTTTGTCAAAAACCTTTTTCGACAAGTCTAGATTTGTAGATAGTAACACTACTATCAGCGTCCGTCTTCCTCTTGAAGATCCATTTATTCTCAATTGCTTGCCGATCATCGGGCAAGTCAACCAAAGTCCAGACTTTGTTCTCATACATGGATCCCATCTCAGATTTCATGGCCTCAAACCATTTCGCGGAATCTGGGCTCATCATTGCTTCCTCGTAGTTTGTAGGTTCATCATGGTCAAGTAACATGATCTCCAGAACAGGATTACTATACCACTCTGGTGCAGATCTCACTCTGGTTTACCTACGAGGTTCGGTAGTAACTTGATCTGAAGTTACATGATCATCATCATTAGCTTTCTCACTAATTGGTGTAGTAGTCAAAGGAACAAATTTCTGTGATGAACTACTTTCCAATAAGGGAGTAGGTACAGTTACCTCATCAAGTTCTACTTTCCTCCCACTCACTTCTTTCGAGAGAAACTCCTTCTCTAGAAAGGATCCATTCTTAGCAACGAATGCCTTGCCTTCGGATCTTTGATAGAAGGTGTACCCAACAGTCTCCTTTGGGTATCCTATGAAGACATATTTCTCCGATTTGGGTTTGAGCTTATCAGGATGAAACTTTTTCACATAAGCATCACAACCCAAAACTTTAAGAAATGACAACTTTGGTTTCTTGCCAAACCATAGTTCAGATTGTGTCGTCTCAACGGATTTAGATGGTGCCCTTTTTAACGTGAATGCAGTTGTCTCTAATGCATAACCCCAAAACGATAGTGGTAGATCGGTAAGAGACATCATAGATTGCACTATATCCAATAAAGTACGGTTATGACGATCGGACACACCATTATGCTGTGGTGTTCCAGGTGGCATGAGTTTGTGAAACTATTCCACATTGTTTTAATTGAAGACCAAACTCGTAACTCAAATATTTGTCTCCGCGATCAGATTGTAGAAACCTTATTTTCTTGTCACGATGATTTTCCACTTCACCCTGAAATTATTTGAACTTTTCAAATGTTTCAGACTTATGTTTCATCAAGTAGATATACCCATATCTGCTCAAATCATCTGTGAAGGTCAGAAAATAATGATACCCGCCGCGAGCTTCAACATTCATCGGACCACATACATCTGTATGTATGATCTCCAACAAATCTGTTGTTCTCTCCATAGTACCGGAGAACGGCGTTTTAGTCATCTTGCCCATGAGGCATGGCTCGCAAGTACCAAGTGATTCATAATCAAGTGGTTTCAAAAGTCCATCAGTATGGAGTTTCTTCATGCGCTTTACACCGATATGACCTAAACGTCAGTACCACAAATAAGTTGCACTATCATTATTAACTTTGCATCTTTTGGCTTCAATATTATGAATATGTGTAACACTACGATCGAGATCCAACGAACTATTTTCATTGGGTGTATGACCATCGAAGGTTTTATTCATGTAAACAGAACAACAATTATTCTCTGACTTTAATGAATAACCGTATTGCAATAAACATGATCAAATCATATTCATGCTCAACGCAAACACCAAATAACACTTATTTAGTTTCAACACTAATCCCGAAAGTATAGGGAGTGTGCGATGATGATCATATCAATCTTGGAACTACTTCCAACACACATCGTCACCTCACCCTTTACTAGTTTCTGTTTATTCTGCAACTCCCGTTTTGAGTTACTACTCTTAGCAACTGAACTAGTATCAAATGCCGAGGGGTTGCTATAAACACTAGTAAAGTACACATCAATAACACGTATATCCAATATACCTTTGTTTACTTTGCCATCCTTCTTATCCGCCAAATACTTGGGGCAGTTCCACTTCCAGTGACCAGTCCCTTTGCAGTAGAAGCACTTAGTCTCAGGCTTAGGATCAGACTTGGGCTTCTTCACTTGAGCAGAAACTTGCTTGCCGTTCTTCTTGAAGTTCCCCTTCTTCCCTTTGTCCTTTTCTTGAAACTAGTGGTCTTGTCAACCATCAACACTTGATGTTTTTCTTGATTTCTACCTTCGTTGATTTCAGCATCACGAAGAGCTTGGGAGTTGTTTCCGTTATCCCTTGCATATTATAGTTCATCACGAAGTTCTACTAACTTGGTGATGGTGACTAGAGAATTCTGTCAATCGCTATCTTATCTGGAAGATTAACTCCCACTTGATTCAGGTGATTGTAGTACCCAGACAATCTGAGCACATGCTCCCTAGTTGAGCGATTCTCCTCCATCTTTTAGCTATAGAACTTGTTGGAGACTTCATATCTCTCAACCCGGGTATTTGCTTGAAATATTAACTTCAACTCCTAGAACATCTCATATGGTCCATGACGTTCAAAACGTCTTTGAAGTCCCGATTCTAAGCCGTTAAGCATGGTGCACTAAACTATCAAGTAGTCATCATATTGAGCTAGCCAAACGTCCATAACGTCTGCATCTACTCCTGCAATAGGTCTGTCACCTAGCGGTGCATCAAGGACATAATTCTTCTGTGCAGCAATGAGGATAAACCTCAGATCACGGATCCAATCCGCATCATTGCTACTAAAATCTTTCAACACAATTTTCTCTAGGAACATATCAAAATAAACATATGAAAGCAACAACGCGAGCTATTGATCTACAACATAGATATGCTAATACTACCAGGACTAAGTTCATGATAAATTAAAGTTCAATTAATCATATTACTTAAGAACTCCCACTTAGATAGATATTCCTATAATCCTCTAAGTGATCACGTGATCCAAATCAACTAAACCATGTTCGATCATCACGTGAGATGGAGTAGTTTCAATGGTGAACATCACTATGTTGATCATATCTACTATATGATTCATGCTCGACCTTTCGGTCTCCGTGTTCTGAGGCCATATCTGTTATATGCTAGGCTCATCAAGTTTAACCTGAGTATTCCACGTGTGCAACTGTTTTGCACCCGTTGTATTTGAACGTAGAGCCTATCACACCCGATCATCACGTGGTGTCTCAGCACGAAGAACTTTCGCAATGGTGCATACTCAGGGAGAACACTTATACCTTGATAATTTAGTGAGAGATCATCTTATAAAGCTACCGTCAATCAAAGCAAGATAAGATGCATAAAAGATAAACATCACATGCAAACAATATAAGTGATATGATATGGCCATCATCATCTTCTACTTGTGATCTCCATCTCCGAAGTATCATCATGATCACCATCGTCACCGGCGCGACACCTTGATCTCCATCGTAGCATCGTTGTCGTCTCGCCAATCTTGTGCTTCCATGACTATCGCTACTGCTTAGTGATAAAGTAAAGCATTACAGCGCGATTGCATTGCATACAATAAAGCGACAACCATATGGCTCCTGCCAGTTGCTGATAACTCGGTTACAAAACATGATCATCTCATACAATAAAATTTAGCATCATGTCTTGACCATATCACATCACAACATGCCCTGCAAAAACAAGTTAGACGTCCTCTACTTTGTTGTTGCAAGTTTTATGTGGCTGCTACGGGCTTAGCAAGAACTGTTCTTACCTACGCATCAAAACCACAACGATAGTTTGTCAAGTTGGTGCTGTTTTAACCTTCGCAAGGACCGGGCGTAGCCACACTTGGTTCAACTAAAGTTGGAGAAACTGACACCCGCCAGCCACCTGTGTGCAAAGCATGTCGGTAGAACCAGTCTCCCGTAAGCGTATGCGTAATGTCGGTCCGGGCCGCTTCATCCAACAATACCGCCGAACCAAAGTATGACATGTTGGTAAGCAGTATGACTTATATCGCCCACAACTCACTTGTGTTCTACTCGTGCATAACATCAACGCATAAAACCTAGGCTCTGATGCCACTGTTAGGGAACGTAGTAATTTCAAAATTTTCCTATGCACACGCAAGATCATGGTGATGCATAGCAACGAGAGGGGAGAGTGTTGTCTACGTACCCTCGTAGACCGACAGCGGAAGCGTTATGACAACGCGGTTGATGTAGTCGTACGTCTTCACGGCTCGACCGATCAAGCACCGAAACTACGACACCTTCGAGTTCTAGAACACGTTCATCTCGATGACGATCCCCGGACTCCGATCCAGCAAAGTGTCGGGGAAGAGTTTCGTCAGCACGACGAGTGGTGATGATCTTGATGTTCTACCGTCGTAGGGCTTCGCCTAAGCACCGCTACAATATTATCGAGGATTATGGTGGAGGGGGGCACCGTACACGGCTAAGAGAACGATCACCAAGATCAACTTGTGTGTCTTTGGGGTGCCCCCTGCCCCCGTATATAAAGGAGTGGAGGAGGGGAGGGCCGGCCCTCTCTATAGCGCGCCCTAGGGGAGTCCTACTCCCACCGGGAGTAGGATTCCCCCTTTCCTAATATAACTAGGAGTCCTTCCAAGTAGTAGGAGTAGGAGACAAGGAAGGGGAAGAGGGAAGAGAAGGCAGGAGGGGACGCCGCCCCTCCCCCTAGTCCAATTTGGACTAGCCAATGGGGGGGCACGTGGCCTGCCTCTCCCTCTCCCCTAAAGCCCAATAAGGCCCATATACTTCTTCCCCTGTATTCCCGTAACTCCCTGGTACTCCGAAAAATACCCGAACCACTCGGAACCTTTCCGATGTCCGAATATAGTCATCCAATATATCGATCTTTACGTCTCGACAATTTCGAGACTCCTCGTCATGTCCCCGATCTCATCCGGGACTCCGACTACCTTCGGTACATCAAATCATAAAGTCATAATGAAACTGTCATCGTAACATTAAGCGTGCGAACCCTACGGGTTCGAGAACAATGTAGACATGACCGAGACACGTCTCCGGTCAATAACCAATAGCAGAACCTGGATGCTCATATTGGCTCCCACATATTCTACGAAGATCTTTATCGGTCAGACCGCATAACAACATACGTTGTTCCCTTTGTCATCAGTATGTTACTTGCCCGAGATTCGATCGTCGGTATCTCAATACCTAGTTCAATCTCGTTACCGGCAAGTCTCTTTAGTCGTTCCATAATACATCAGCTCGCAACTAACTCATTAGTTGCAATGCTTACAAGGCTTAAGTGATGTGCATTACCGAGAGGGCCCAGAGATACCTCTCCGACAATCGGAGTGACAAATCCTAATCTCGAAATACGCCAACCTAGCAAGTACCTTTGGAGACACCTGTAGAGCTCCTTTATAATCACCCAGTTACGTTGTGACGTTTGGTAGCACACCAAGTGTTCCTCTGGTAAACGGGAGTTGCATAATCTCATAGTCATAGGAACATGTATAAGTCATGAAGGAAGCAATAGCAACATACTAAACGATCGGGTGCTAAGCTAACGGAATGGGTCAAGTCAATCACATCATTCTCCTAATGATGTGATCCCGTTAATCAAATAACAACTCATGTCTATGGTTAGGAAACATAACCATCTTTGATTAACGAGCTAGTCAAGTAGAGGCATACTAGTGACACTTTGTTTGTCTATGTATTCACACAAGTATTATTTTCCGGCTAATACAATTCTAGCATGAATAATAAACATTTATCATGATATAAGGAAATAAATAATAACTTTATTATTGCCTCTAGGGCATATTTCCTTCATTCAGCTATGAACTAAGGCATGGGCGAGGAGATAACAGGTGTTGAAGGGATCGTATCCACTTCAATTTCTTCATCAATCTGCTCTGACGAAGCAGCAGAATGATTTTCTTCATCAGATCCGCTAGGGATCTTATATTCTTCACCAAAAGGAACAAGGTCCTTTGATGGCATGGTTGAGATTGGAACAGCATCAATGGGATTAGCAAATGAACTGGTCAAAGGCTTTATCTTCTTCGGAGCTGAAGAATCTGAAGTAGCTGATGCTTTCCTTTTCTTCACTGTTGCATGCTCTGCAGCCTTGGTCTTCTTCACATCTGATGCAGATGGAAGGATTGGAGTTGATGTTGGCGTAGGAGGAGCAGAGGAATCTGGTTGATTTTCTTCAGGCACAACTGATGCAGTTTCCCTGATTTCTTCAGTTTCTTCAGGCGCACCACTAGTGGATGCCCTGGCAATTTCTTCAGTGGCTGGAATGCAGTCATCAGCCCTGGAACTCACATTTTCGTCAGCAGCCTGATTTTCATCAGCAGTGCTGGCATGTTCTTCAGTCGACTGAGCAGATGCTTCAGCTTGAGGAATTTCCTGTTGCGCTGGGGCAGCAACATTGGAGGTGAATTGTTCAGTTATCTTTACAAATCTGACTTTGGCTCCTTGCCAATCAGCATAGTAGGCTTTGATGTCGTCGCTGAGGGTTTTGATTTCAGATTGGATTTTTACAAGTTCATCAGTTGTCATAGTGACAACGTTGTTCTTTAGAAATTTCTCCTTCTTGTATTGCGCTTTCTTGATCTGCCTGGCCTTCTCATATTTCCATTTTTCTTCTTGGATGAAATGGGTCAGCATGTGACTTTGGCCAGTAGTCAGCTTGAAATGAGGCATGGCAGTGTTGGGGTTCTTGTGCCAAACATCAATGCATTCAAGGATCAACTTGGGATCCAAAAGCAATGGCACATCTGTTCCCTTGGCTCTAGCGGCCCTGACTTGCCTATCTCTGATGATTTCAGCAAGTTCATCATCATCAGCTTTGTCTTTTTTAGACGACACTTGGAAGGCGACATGCTTCTTCTGAGGACTAGAGCGAGGACCCCGTCCAGCAGTGGCCTTTGTCTTCAGTAGAGAGGGTCCCGTTGAGGAATTCGGTGCACCTGAGGAACTAGCTGAAGCTCCTGAGGCAATTGAGACGCCTGTGGTCCTTTGACATGTGGCGAGATGCACAGGTGCAGAGGACTTTGTCGGAGCGGTCGAAGACTTTGGCGGAGGAGCTGAGGACTTTTGAGGAGCAGGAGCAGCATGAGGAATTGGCTGTGAGGGCTTTGAGGATTCTGGCCGTGAGGGCATTGCTGAGGAACTTGGCCTTGAGGGCACTGTTGGTGAAGCACTTGGCTTACGTGCAGGCTTCTTTGACATAGCCTTCTTCGGCTTGACAGCAAAGGCCTCAGCAGAGGCAGCAACTGTTGGAAATATGCCCTAGAGGCAATAATAAATGGTTATTATTATATTTCTTTGTTCATGATAATTGTCTATTGTTCATGCTATAATTGTGTTATCCAGAAATCGTAATACATGTATGAATACATAGACCACAACACGTCCCTAGTGAGCCTCTAGTTGACTAGCTCGTTGATCAAAAGATAGTCATGGTTTCCTGACTATGGACATTGGATGTCATTGATAACAGGATCACATCATTAGGAGAATGATGTGATGGACAAGACCCAATCCTAAGCATAGCTCAAAGATCGTGTAGTTCGTTTGCTATAGCTTTTCGGAATGTCAAGTATCATTTCCTTAGACCATGAGATTGTGGAACTCCCGGATACCGTAGGAGTGCTTTGGGTGTGCCAAACGTCACAACGTAACTGGGTGACTATAAAGGTACACTACGGGTATGTTGGGTTGGCACGAATTGAGACTGGGATTTGTCACTCCGTATGACGGAGAGGTATCTCTAGGCCCACTCGGTAATGCATCATCATAATGAGCTCAATGTAACCAAGTGGTTGATCACGGGATCATGCATTACGGTACGAGTAAAGTGACTTGCCGGTAACGAGATTGAACGAGGTATTGGGATACCGATGATCGAGTCTCGGGCAAGTAACGTACCGATTGACAAAGGGAATTGTGTACGGGATTGATCGAACCCTCGACATCGTGGTTCATCTGATGAGATCATCGAGGAGCATGTGGGAGCCAACATGGGTATCCAGATCCCGCTGTTGGTTATTGACCGGAGAGTCGTCTCGGTCATGTCTGCGTGTCTCCCGAACCCGTAGGGTCTACACACTTAAGGTTCGGTGACGCTAGGGTTGTTGAGATATTAGTATACGGTAACCCGAAAGTTGTTCGGAGTCCCGGATGAGATCCCGGACATCACGAGGAGTTCCGGAATGGTCCGGAGGTGAATATTTATATATAGGAAGTCAAGTTTCGGCCATCGGGAAAGTTTCGGGGGTAATCGGTATTGTAGCGGGACCACCGGAAGGGTCCCGGGGGTCCACCGGGTGGGGCCACCTATCCCGGAGGGCCCCATGGGATAAAGTGGGAGGGGAACCAGACCCTAGTGGGCTGGTGCGCCCCCCTTGGGCCTCCCCCTGCGCCTAGGGTTGGAAACCCTAGGGGTGGGGGCGCCCCACTTGGCTTGGGGGGCACTCCACCCCCCTTGGCCGCCTCCCCCCTTGGAGATTGCATCTCCTAGGGCCGGCGCCCCCTAGGGGCCCTATATATAGTGGGGGGAGGGAGGGAAGACGCACCCTAGCCCCTGGCGCCTCCCTCTCCCTCCCGTGACACTCCTCCCTCTCCCTGAGCTTGGCGAAGCCCTGCCGAGATCACCGTTGCTTCCACCACCACGCCATCGTGCTGCTGGATCTTCATCAACCTCTCCTTTCCCCTTGCTGGATCAAGTTGGAGGAGACGTCTTCCCAACCGTACGTGTGTTGAACATGGAGGTGCCGTCCGTTCGGCGCTAGGTCATCGGTGATTTGGATCACGACGAGTACGACTCCATCAACCCCGTTCTCTTGAATGCTTCCGCGCGCGATCTACAAGGGTATGTAGATGCACTCCCCTCTCCCTCGTTGCTAGATGACTCCATAGATTGATCTTGGTGATGCGTAGAAAATTTTAAAATTCTTCTACGTTCCCCAACAGTGGCATCATGAGCTAGGTCTATGCGTAGTTTCTATGCACGAGTAGAACACAAAGCAGTTGTGGGCGTGGATATTGTCAATTTGCTTGCCGTTACTAGTCTTATCTTGATTCGGCGGCATTGTGGGATGAAGCGGCCCAGACCGACCTTACACGTACGCTTACGTGAGACTGGTTCCACCGATTGACATGCACTAGTTGCATAAGGTGGCTAGCGGGTGTCTGTCTCTCCCACTTTAGTCAGATCGGATTTGATGAAAAGGGTCCTTATGAAGGGTAAATACAAATTGGCATATCACGTTGTGGTTTTGGCGTAGGTAAGAAACGTTCTTGCTAGAAACCTATAGCAGCCACGTAAAAACTTGCAACAACAATTAAAGGACGTCTAACTTGTTTTTGCAGCATGTGCCGTGTGATGTGATATGGCCAAAAGGATGTGATGAATGATATATATGATGTATGAGATTGATCATGTTCTTGTAATAGGAATCACGACTTGCATGTCGATAAGTATGACAACCGGCATGAGCCATAGGAGTTGTCTTAATTTATTTATGACCTGCGTGTCAACATAAACGTCATGTAATTACTTTACTTTATTGCTAAAGCGTTAGCCATAGTAGTAGAAGTAATAGATGACGAGACAACTTCAAGAAGACACGATGATGGAGATCATGATGATGGAGATCATGGTGTCATGCCGGTGACAACGATGATCATGAAGCCCCGAAGATGGAGATCAAAAGGAGCAAATGATATTGGCCATATCATGTCACTATTTGATTGCATGTGATGTTTATCATGTTTTGCATATTATTTGCTTAGAACGACGGTAGGTTAAATAAGATGATCCCTCGTAATAATTTCAAGAAAGTGTTCCCGCTAACTGTGCACCATTGCGAAGGTTCGTTGTTTCGAAGCACCACGTGATGATCGGGTGTGATAGATTCTAACGTTCGAATACAACGGGCGTAAGCCAGATTTACACACGCAATACACTTAGGTCGACTTGATGAGCCTAGCATGTACAGACATGACCTTGGAACACGGAAGACCGAAAGGTCGAGCATGAGTCGTATAGAAGATACGATCAACATGAAGATGTTCACCAATGTTGACTAGTCCATCTCACGTGATGATCGGACACGGCCTAGTTTACTCGGATAATGTTTCACTTAGATGACTAGAGGGATGTCTATCTGAGTGGGAGTTCATTGAATAATTTGATTAGATGAACTTAATTATCATGAACTTAGTCTAAAATCTTTACAAGATGTCTTGTAGATCAAATGGCCCACGCTAATGTTGCCCTCAACTTCAACGCGTTCCTAGAGAAAACCAAGCTGAAAGACGATGGCAGCAACTATACGGACTGGGTCCGGAACCTAAGGATCATCCTCATAGCTGCCAAGAAATATTATGTCCTAGAAGCACCGCTAGGTGACGCACCCATCCCAGAGAACCAAGACGTTATGAACGCTTGGCAGTCACGTGCTGATGATTACTCCCTCGTTCAGTGCGGCATGCTTTACAGCTTAGAACCGGGGCTCCAAAAGCGTTTTGAGAGACACGGAGCATATGAGATGTTCGAAGAGCTGAAAATGGTTTTCCAAGCTCATGCCCGGGTCGAGAGATATGAAGTCTCCGACAAGTTCTTTAGTTGTAAGATGGAGGAAAACAGTTCTGTCAGTGAGCACATACTCAAAATGTCTGGGTTGCATAACCGCTTGACTCAGCTGGGAGTTAATCTCCCGGATGACGCGGTCATTGACAGAATCCTTCAGTCGCTTCCACCGAGCTACAAGAGCTTTGTGATGAACTTCAATATGCAGGGGATGGAAAAGACCATTCCTGAGGTATATTCAATGCTGAAATCAGCGGAGGTGGAAATCAAAAAGGAACATCAAGTGTTGATGGTGAATAAAACCACTAAGTTCAAGAAAGGCAAGGGTAAAAAGAACTTCAAGAAGGACGGCAAGGGAGTTGCCGCGCCCGGTAAGCAAGCTACCGGGAAGAAGCCAAAGAATGGACCCAAGCCCAAGACTGAGTGTTTTTATTGTAAGGGAAGTGGTCACTGGAAGCGGAACTGCCCGAAATACTTAGCGGACAAGAAGGCCGGCAACACTAAAGGTATATGTGATATACATGTAATTGATGTGTACCTTACCAGTACTCGTAGTAGCTCCTAGGTATTTGATACCGGTGCGGTTGCTCACATTTGTAACTCAAAGCAGGAGCTGCGGAATAAGCAGAGACTGGCGAAGGACGAGGTGACGATGCGCGTCGGGAATGGTTCCAAGGTCGATGTGATCGCCGTCGGCACGCTACCTCTATATTTACCTACGGGATTAGTTTTAAACCTCAATAATTGTTATTTAGTGCCAGCTTTGAGCATGAACATTGTATCAGGATCTCGTTTAATTCGAGATGGCTACTCATTTCAATCCGAGAATAATGGTTGTTCTATTTATATGAGAGATATGTTTTATGGTCATGCTCCGCTGGTGAATGGTTTATTCTTAATGAATCTCGAGCGTAATGTTACACATATTCATAGTGTGAATACCAAAAGATGTAAGGTTAATAATGATAGTCCCACATACTTGTGGCACTGTCGCCTTGGTCACATAGGTGTCAAACGCATGAAGAAGCTCCATGCAGCTGGACTTTTGGAGTCTCTTGATTACGAATCATTTGACACGTGCGAACCATGCCTCATGGGTAAAATGACCAAGACTCCGTTCTCAGGAACAATGGAGCGAGCAACCAACTTATTGGAAATCATACATACTCATGTGTGCGGTCCAATGAGCGTTGAGGCTCGCGGTGGCTGTCGTTATGTTCTCACCCTCACCGATGACTTGAGTAGATACGGGTATGTCTACTTAATGAAACACAAGTCTGAGACCTTTGAAAAGTTCAAGGAATTTCAGAGTGAGGTTGAAAATCAACGTGACAGAAAAATCAAGTTCTTGCGATCAGATCGTGGGGGAGAATACTTGAGTCACAAATTTGGCACACACTTAAGGAAATGTGGAATAGTTTCACAACTCACGCCGCCTGGAACACCTCAGCGTAATGGTGTGTCCGAACGTTGTAATCGCACTCTATTGGATATGGTGTGATCTATGATGTCTCTTACCAATTTACCGCTGTCATTTTGGGGCTATTCTTTAGAGACTGCCGCATTCACTTTAAATAGGGCTCCGTCGAAATCCGTTGAGACGACACCGTATGAATTATGGTTTGGGAAGAAACCTAAGTTATCGTTTCTAAAAGTTTGGGGATGCGATGCTTATGTCAAGAAACTTCAACCTGAAAAGCTCGAACCCAAGTCGGAAAAATGCGTCTTCATAGGATACCCTAAAGAAACTATTGGGTATACCTTCTACCTCAGATCCGAAGGCAAGATCTTTGTTGCCAAGAATAGGTCCTTTCTAGAGAAAGAGTTTCTCTCAAAAGAAATAAGTGGGAGGAAAGTAGAACTTGATGAAGTATTACCTCTTGAACCGGTAAGTGGCACAGCTCAAGAAAATGTTCCTGAGGTGCCTGCACCGACTAGAGAGGAAGTTAATGATGATGATCATGAAACTTCAGATCAAGTTGCTACTGAACTTCGTAGGTCCACGAGGACACGTTCCGCACCAGAGTGGTACGGCAGCCCTGTCCTGGAAATCATGTTGTTAGACAACGATGAACCTTCGAACTATGAGGAAGCGATGGCGGGCCCAGATTCCAACAAATGGCTGGAAGCCATGAAATCCGAGATAGGATCCACGTATGAAAACGAAGTATGGACTTTGACTGACTTGCCTGATGATCGGCGAGCCATAGAAAATAAATGGATCTTTAAGAAGAAGACAGACGCGGATGGTAATGTAACCATCTATAAAGCTCGGCTTGTCGCTAAGGGTTATTGACAAGTTCAAGGGGTTGACTACTGTAACACCCTCGATGTGACTATAGCTCCCATGTGTCAAGGCACGACTTAGAGACATAATCGCATTGAAGGCATATGTCGCAAGTTAGGCAATCTTCACAACATTCCATGTAATATGAATAATAAAGGGGAGATAACATAGTTGGCTTACACTCGCCACGTCAATCAAGTACATAAATAATATTACATCATCCAAACACTCATGGCCCGACTACGGCGCCAAAATAAAAGATAACCCAACAAGCGACACGGTCCCGATCACCCCCAACTGGGCACCACTACTGATCATCAGGAAAGGAAACATAGTATCGTTGAGAGTCTTCGTCGAACTCCCACTTGAGCTCAAGAACATCTCCTGGAGCGGAATCATCAGGCCCTGCATCTGGTGTAATAGTAATCTGTGAGCCACAGGGACTCAGCAATCTCGCACCCTCGCGATCAAGACTATTTAAGCTTATAGGTAAGGCAAGGTAAAAGTATATGTGGAGCTGCAGCAAGCGACTAGCAAGTATGGTGACTATCCTAATCGCAAAAGAGAGTGAGAAGAGGAGGCAAAGCGTGAGCGAGAAACTAGAGAGCAACCTGCGCAAACATTACTCCAACACCGTGTCCACTTCCCGGACTCCGCCGAGAAGAGGCCATCACGGTAACACAC